>NC_088225.1:7416931-7716931 GCF_036934945.1 Oncorhynchus masou masou | reverse complement strand
GGGACACCCGCGTTAATTATTCAGTGAATACATAACTATGGACACCTATTTCTTCCGCTCACTGAGTGTGTGTGCAATGCTGTACCAACACCCCGCAGCCCCACATAGTGGGGGGCCCATGGCTGTCATCGATGTTAATTTACAAAATAATTTTGACAGTAACCATCCAAAAGTCATTCGTAAACCTTTTTAATTTCCATATGTACTAGGAAGCTAAGTATTTGTTTGTTGTGCTTCAAGAATGAGACTAAGTGCCTCAGGCCTTGAAAAATAATTAATTTAACTGATATTGGTAAACAAATGTTGTGTTCAAGACTACGACGACGCCACTTGCCAGTGCAATGAGTGGAATTTACTCAGGTGTTCAAAAAAACATATCCGACCGAGAGCCTAATGCTTCTTAAGTAGTTATTTGTGAGTCGTTCAGAGAGGACACTGGACGCAGTGGCTGAGGAGTATGGTTGATCCGAGTGTTCTGACCTCACAAGGCAGTCAAGCACCCAAGCTAGGCTGCCAAAGATGCCTAGCTTGCTAGCTACTTTCAGACACAAATGAGAGAACACCTCACTCTGACCATTTTTCTCGCCCTAGCAGAGCTGGTTAGGCTGTTTTCATGTTATTTAGAGCGTTTGTGACTAACTGTGCTGATCGTAACAATTGAATGACGTTTTTTTTTTTTGCAGACGTTTACTGACACCGGTCATATTCAACAGGTGTTGCTCATTAGTAAATGAATCAGTTATTCTGTGCATTGGCACAGACGAGAATGCTCTGGAATCAGAGTAGATCGCCTGAGTGAATTTACGAACGCACCCTTAAAAAATGATTTCTCCAGAAGCGACAGTGACAGGGATGGTTAAAAACAGCTTGATTGCCATAGCAACATTAGGGAAACTGGAAGGAACTAGAAGGAAGTGGTGCTCCAAATACTAATTCTCCTTAATTGCCGTCCTCAACACGTTACGGAAAGAGATTAACTGTATAGGAAGCTATGGGGCAGACCGTCTGGATACTGAACAGCCAATGAATTACCAGATGCAAACAGATTATCATCTTTAGTAGACAACAGCCCTTGAGGGCTCAAACAAAAAAAGTGGTTTGAGGTTTTGTTCATAATGGGGAATCTGCATTTGAGTTGTGTGATTGCAATATCAACAGTGCCTTGTCTCTGGTAAATCTTGGCATACATCATTCAAGATTAAGTTCAAATTGTGTGCAGTGCGATGGACACACAGTGCACAATGTCTCAGGAAAGACTGTCTGGGTTGTCAACACTCAGTATAGAAAACAGTCTGGACTGCAACCTGGACCCACAGGCCGTGGTGAAAACATTTTCACACAAAAAATGCAAGGCGACACGGTCACATACCGTAGCTACTATAGGCCTTTACATAGAATAAAGAGATTGATATTAATAGACTGGATTTACGCACAACAACCTATTCGAGCTGGGAGAGAGCGCCAGGACAGCTCATGTCATGCAGGTTCAGGTAGGCTAAACAGGACAGTTGTGTGTGTGTGTGTGTGTGTGTGTGTGTGTGTGTGTGTGTGTGTGTGTGTGTGTGTGTGTGTACAGTGCATTCGGAAAGTATTCAGACCCCTTCCCATTTTCCACATTTTGTCACGTTACAGCCTTACAGTATTCTGTAATTCATTAAAAAAAAATTCCTCATGTTTTTTTAATCACAATACCCCCTAATAATAAAGCAAATAATAGATTTTTGGAAATATATTTTATTTAAATCCCTGAAATATCACATTGACATAACTATTCATATCCTTTACTCAGTACAGTGTTGAAGTACCTTTGGCAGCGATTACAGCCTCGAGTCTTCTTGGGTATGACGCTACAAGCTTGGCACACCTGTATGTGGGGAGTTTCTCCCATTCTTCTCTGCAGATCCTCTGTCAGGTTGGATGAGTCGTCGCAGAACTCCACGTGCGTTACCACCGTGCTTCACCGTAGGGATGGTGCCAGGTTTCCTCCAGGCATGACTCTTGGTATTCAGGCCAAAGAGTTCAATCTTGGTTTCATCAGACCAGAGAATCTTGTTTCTCATGGTCTGAGGATCTTTAGGTGCCTTTTGGCAAACTCCAAGTGGGCTGTCATGTGCCTTTTACTGAGGAGTGGCTTCCATCTGGCCACTCTACCATAAAGGCCTGATTGGTGGAGTTCTGCAGAGATGGTTGTCCTTCTGGAAGCTTCTCCCACATCCACAGAGGTATTTTAGAGTTATGTCAGAGTGACCATTGGGTCCCTGACCAAAGCCCTTCTCCCTCCATTGCTTAGTTTGACCAGGCGACCAGCTCTATGAAGAGTTTTGGTGATGCCAAACTTCTTCCATTTAAGAATGATGGTGTCCACTCTGTTTTTGGGGGCCTTCAATACTACAGAAATGTTTTGGTACCCTTCCCCAGATCTTTGCCTCGATTCAATCCTGTCTTGGTGCTCTACGGACGATTCCTTCGACCTCATGGCTTGGTTTTTGCTCTGACATGCATTGTCAACTGTGGGACTTTTATATAGACAGGTGTGTGCCTTTCCAAATCATGTCCAATTAATTAAATGTACCATAGGTGGATTCCAATCAAGTTGTAGAAACATCTCAAGGATGCTTAATGGAAACAGGATGCACATGAGCTAAATTTTGAGTCTCATTAGAAAGGGTCTGACTACTTATGTAAATAAGGTATTTCTGTTTATTATTTTGATACATTTGCAAAAATATCTAACACCCTGTTTCCGCTGCGTCATTATGGGGTATTGTTTCTAGATTTTCAAGGAAAATGTTTAATTTAATCCATTTTAGAATAAGGCTTGACAAAAATGGGAAAAGTCAAGACCCTTTGCTATGAGACTCTAAATTGAGCTCAGGTGCTTCCTTTTTCCATTGATCATCCTTGAGTCCACCTGTGGGAAATTCATATTATTGGACATGATTTGGAAAGGCACACACCTGTCTAAATAGTGGCCCACAGTTGACAGTGCATGTCAGAGCAAAAACCAAGCCACGATGTGGGATGAATTGTCTGTAGAGCGCCAATTCAGGATTGTGTCGAGGCACAGATCTGGGGAAGGGTACCAAAAAATGTCTGCAGCATTGTAGGTCCCCAATAACACAGTGGCCTCCATCATTCTTAAATGGAAGAAATTTGGAACCACTAAGACTCTTCCTAGAGCTGGCTAACAGGCAAGATTGAGCAATCGGGGGAGAGGGGCCTTGGTCAGGGAGGTGACCAAGAACCCGATGGCCACACTGACAGAGCTCCGGAGTTCCTCTGTGGAGATGGGGAGAACCTTCCAGAAGGAAAGTCATATCTGCAGTACTCCAACAATGAGGTGTTTATGGTAAAGTGGCCAGACGGTAGCCACTCCTTAGTAAAATGCACATAACAGCCCGCTTGGAGTTTGCCAAAAGTCACCTAAGGGACTCTCAGACCATGAGAAACAAGATTCTCTGGTCTGATGAAAAAACGCCTGAATGCCAAGAGTCATGTCTGGAGGAAATATGGCACCATCCCTACTGTGAAGCATGGTGGTGGCAGCATCATGCTTTGGGGAGGTTTATCAGTGGCAGGGACTAGGAGACTAGTCAGGATCGAGGGAAAGATGAACAGAACAAAGTACAGAGAGATCCTTGATGAAAACCTTCTCCAGAGTGCTCAGGACTTCAGACTGGGGCGAAGGTTCTCCTTCCAACAGGACAACAAACCTAAGCACACATCCAAGACAACGCTGGAGTGGCTTCGGGAAAAGTCTCTGAATGTCCTTGAGTGGTCCAGCCAGAGCTGGACTTGAACCGGATCGAACATCTCTGGAGAGACATGAAAATAGCTGTTCTGCAACGCTCCACATCCAACCTGACAGAGCTTTTACAATCTATTTCAATTTACAACTTTAATTACTGAACAGGTAATTACTGCGACACCATATATAGCTTTGTAAAACGTTAGGCTTAACATGAAAAAATTATGACCAAACTGGCCTACCAATAAACATTTATCCATTAGATAAAGCAAAGCTTGAGGCCATATGCCCAGGCACCACAGAAAGCCTATCATTAATTCAATAGGCAGCTGGACATTTCAGCACCATGGACAGCGATCGGTAGTCTATATTTTGTAAGTGACTGTCTTGCAGACGCATTCGATTTTATTGCGGGGGTCCAGAGAAACTGGAATGTGTGTGTGTGTGTGTGTGTGTGTGTGTGTGTGTGTGTGTGTGTGTGTGTGTGTGTGTGTGTGTGTGTGTAAGATAAGTGCATTGGAGTTGCCAATATTTTGTATATACTGTATCATATGGCAACTGTATGTGTGAGTTGAATGTCACAGTACAGCAGGTGTGTTTGTTTCTTTGGAACAAGAGGGTACTTGAATAAAGCATATTGAGGGTTTTCGTGGCACCCTGTTGTATACGAGTAAGTAATACATGACAATTGAGAGGCTTTTGACAATTACAGTGTAGCGTGTTGGTTTTAAGATCCCAGCTCTTCAAGGAAATAGACACATCATATTACATGTTACATGGTCACTTGTGTTATTTTAAGAATATAGAGGCCTCCTATACCAACTCCCCGGCACTCCGAATGATTAGCTATTGCATAACCTGTAGCCATGCCAAAGGGTTAAAGCCCAGTTTTAATCTAGTTCATGCATTAATGGGTTTCAGCAATCCAAGAGGACAATTTAAGAGAGTTATTGGAGACACATTAACTTGTCAACGTAACCATTCCTTCCCCTGAAAGCCTGAAGTAACATGTTATTAAGAGGAGAGGTGTACCAGAGCCTCCACTGACAGCGGAGATAGTTGGATGTCTGGAATAAATAGGATAGAATGTGGATTATGCATTTGTTTACTGTTTTTTTCTGCCACACTTTTTTCTTTTGAAGATATTTTGGTCCTTTTTTTTTATCTCACTGTCTTCTTTGTCAACAATTTTTGTTGTTGTTGCGCTTTCATTAAGGCTCTGGCTGTGTGTGTGGGTTTCCGTACGGTGTCAGTTTGTGTTAATGATAGAGACAACATGCTCTACAGAGTAATCAATGATGCATCCTCCAAACCTAGGAGGATTCAGATCATTCCCCAGTTGTCTCCGTTGTCTATTGATCAGTCTCAAATCGTGGCTCAGCTTGACATCCATTACAGTTAATTAGTGATCACAAAGTGTTGTGTTATGACATTGGCATGTTATGATGATGTCATGAAGTCTCAAAATGGCAAATAGTTTTGTATTCAAACTTTTTGCACATTGAGCAGTCTGTACTTTGTAACTATACAGCCAGTGATGGGAGATACGTTCTACGCGAGACGTTTATGGAGACGAGCAACGCTGCAGCAACCTCATTAGGACCTGATCATTCACTGCCCGTTATAATGTCAGGCTTCCTCTGTTCATCTTCATGCTTTGAATACCATGCATTTTACAAGTGCATGATAGGCATCTGTGAAACATCACATTTCTCTTTATTAACCAAATCATACTTCTCTAAACCATATGTGGAAGATAAAACCATTTAGGATCACAGCGTTCAGTGCAGCTCTTGAAAAGACATGATGTTTTATTGTCTGAATGTCTGTGTTGTGGCCCAAAGTATGACGCCTTAAAGTGGGAAATGATGATGTAGATAATAGAGGCTATAGTGAGAGTTCCCCATAATAGATGCTTCCAGATGATCGTTATCTGCCACACATCTGTGCTAAACACGGCATTGTTTGCTTACTGTATGCTTTTAAACGCACGCTGGAACACATCTCGGGTGTCTTTAAACATTGAAGCCTTTGAAGTCACTGCGGAGGAGTTTGATGGTTTAGTTCCCCTCCCAATGCACTTTCATGGAGACTTCAGTAAACTGTCATTGCAAGGCAAAAGGATCTAAACTGACAGTGTCACAAAGTGCAGCTCGTGAGTTCAGTTAGGAAATGGATGCCATGAACTTCTCCTAAATAAGGGGGCTGTGTAGCAGAAGGGCTACTTAAAAAAAAACACGAGTCTTCCTTTTGGGGAACTGGACAGAATCTGGTAGAGTCTTCCGTAATGTAACTTGCAATCTTCTAGTCAGTATCTCATGCCTCCTACCCCCATCCCACCAACCTCTCCATCCTCTTTGATACAATGTCCCTGGATGGATGAGTGCTGTGGAGGATGTCAGACCAAATGAGGGATTTGACAGAGAACCCAGAATCCATCTCTCAGGAGAAGTTATATTGGCAGGCCCACACCACCCACAGCATCCATGTTAACTTGAAGCTATACAGTATTGTGATTGGATAGGGACTGATACCATAAAATAACATGTGTCCATGTAATTATTAGGAGGCAGTATCTGGGAAGCCATGAGGGATCATGGAAATATTTAAATTCTTCTGATCATTCTGTAACACTGTTGCCTGTCTCCCTGCATTTTTATGTTCCTTTTGTCATACTATGATGTCTAAGAAGTAAATGACTGATATGTAGAAATTGTTTTAACAGCAGGATGAAATGTACAGCATGTAAGTTACACTCATTTTATCTACACGGTATCACGTTTCATGTAAGACCCAGATGCAGACAGTGTCGAAGTAACAAGAGTTTATTACTAGAACAGGGGGCAGGCAAAACGACAGGTCAAGGCAGGCAGAGGTCAGTAAGTAGTCCAGATTGGAGTCCAAAATGCACAGAATGGCAGGCAGTCTCAGGGTCAGAGCAAGCAGGGGTCAATAATCCAGTGTGGTGTGGCAAGGTACATAACGGCAGGCAGGCTCAGGGTCAGGGCAGGCAGAATGGTCAAAACCAGGAAAAATGTTGGTAGGCTTCCCGAAACAAAACGAACTGGCTACAGACAAATGGAGAACACGGGTATAAATACACTGGGGATAATGGGGAAGATTGGTGACACCTGGAAGGGGGTGGAGATAAGCACAAAAAGGGGCTAAACAGATCAGGGTGTGACACACTGAGTCATAGCAGAACTGCCTTTGAAACATTCGAGAAAGAAATAGGGCATGGATCATCTATGTTTGACAGATCAGCACTGTGCTTGCCCTCTTACAGAAACCTAACAAACCATCCCATTTACAGGATGATAAGCCACAATCTATATTCTTCCTACTTCATTCTGTACTTCATTCTGTTCCCTAAGTGCATTAACTCTATTTAGCTGTCTTAAGAAAACACATTATAACGTCAAACAAACATTGAATTCATTATCAAGTTGTGAATATTACAAGGACGATGCTCCAAATCCATTATGGACCACTTTAGTATGGGCTGAGGCAAGCTAATTAATAAATGAATGAAACATTCAACATTTCTCACCATTAATGTAAAGGCTAATGTGCTTGTGTTAAGAGCTTGCTGTTCTGTCCAAGCTTTTTAGTAAAATAGCAGTGGGTATTGCAATTCAAACAATCCTGTGTGGCTGTGGTTCACTTTAATTGGGATTGATGCAATGCCAAACCAAGGGGGACATTACAGATACACCAGTAAACCAGATATGACAAGATTTACTGAGGGGCAATCTTGCATTTCCTCAAAATATTCCTTTGTCCATAGATGATCAGTCAATGGGTATTTGACACGAACCGGAGGCATTTTGAGAAAATATGACATTAGTCATGTTGTTAGTGTTCCCATTGACATTGGCTGAAGGTTTTTGTTTGTTCACATTCTGTATCATAGTTTTCATTGTTATGGAGAGTTTTTTTAAAGTACACTATATGATTCCATATATTTTAGTAGTACACAGAATTTCATATACATTTATTAAGCATTTTTTCCCCCAGGGGCCTGAGCATTCATCAGATTCATCATGAGGTAGTTGCCTGAACTCCCAACATTTGTTACCAAATCAAATGTTAAGGTCCATAACAGTAGTTAGTTAACCAGCTTAGCTCTTCTCTTGACTGCTGTTGAACATAATCATCAGTGGCGAAAGTACATAGTATATTTTCATAGTCTCTTGCTTGAGAAATACCCGAGGCACCCTCTAATCTCAATGCAGCATGTGGTTCAAAGTAGGGATTTAATGCTTACAGGTCGAAATTAAATTAACTCTGCCAAGGGTTCCAACCAGGAATCAAAGACCCACAAAATACTGTATGTGTCCCCTTGTATGTTTTCAGTTTCCATTCTGTTTCATGTCAAGTCGTCTGATGTGTTGTCCATCCCAGCAACAGTCAGGGGAAGAAGTGGGAGGTCGGAGTTCTACCCCTCCGCGGCAAGGCCAATCAGTAGCTCCTCTGTTCATACCTGTTATATTCTGATAGGAATTCAATACCTCTGAACGTTTATCAGTCAACTTCAAACACCCCATCTGTTCTTAGTTTTAGAAATGGGCTATTTTGGTAAGGGACTTACTTGTCTGATTCAGTGGACACTTATAAGGTTTGTTGTGTAACCCCTGTTGCTATGGTTGCTCCTGTGTAAAGCCTCTGGTACCATGTGTGTTTATGTTCTGATTTGCTCCCTGGTCACATCCGGTGAGGTTTCATGTTAGTGGCCACGGTGTGTGGAGGCACTTGAACATATCTGAATCCGACCAAGATTGTATTTAGCATGACCATAGCCAGAAGTTGATGAGCAACCACAGGTCCATATTCAATCCATTTTAGGGGACATTGGCAATAAAGTACATTGCTCTGGTTCTGAGGGAAGGCCTTGTCGGGAAATAGAGGAGCTGTCAAAAAAGCACTGCGTTCTTATTTATTGAGGGAAAATGTGTTTACTATGACTGTGATTTGCGGTTGTCTCTTTTCTACCTGAGATGAATGAATGAAGAGCGTCTGCTTAATGACCTACATGTAAATGTGGAATGTACTCTGTCTGAGTTAAATGGTCTGTATGCATATCCAATAACAACACATACACTGCACAGAGATGCTTTTTGTCTTGTAAGTCAGTGAAACAGAGCCTTAAATATATGCTTCTCATTCTGTAACCCCAGGTAAATGTTAATCAGACAAAGCTTATCACGGTCATACATTTAAATGACAAAGTGTGTTTTTCTGCATAAAATTATCATTCTTAATACCTTCATATTCACAGACCCACTCGCCCTGCTGACCCTCACAAAAGAGTAGAAATGTCCTCTGAATTTTAACGAACCAATAGTAAGATCTTGTTGTGAGAGGGTCAAAAGGCTTCTATTTTCATTTATCAATGGAGTCAGTCTGAAATGTATGCATACTGGCCAGCAAGTCATGATTGACAAACTAACTTGAAAATAGTTGGTTCTAAAACACTAGTGCTATCAAATGTATTTGATGTCATTCATGGACCAAAACTAACTTTGTCTTGTTTTGCCAACCTATTAAGTATTTATCAAGTTATATTATTAATTTTGAATTAAACGTGTCATCTGTGTGATAAAACTTGCATGGCGTATGTATTGATTAAACAGTTGGGAAGTATACAGAAAACAACCTTTGAAGTAAGATATTTTCAATGCACATACGTTTTCAGGATGCATTGATTGCATTGAGTTTGCATTGGGTTGCATTGATATGCCATCTTCTTTGTTTAACTATCTCAATATTTTCAGCTGTAATGCTCCAGGAGCTGTGGTTAAGTTGTTTCTGTAGAGAAATCCCATGTTGAGCTGCATTGAGTGACAACTTTTTTGGCAAACGTGACCGAGAAGAAAATGAGTGTGTGGTGATGAGGAATGGGATAGAAACGGGGTTTTTAAGAGCTATTCTCTTGCTGAACGGCAAATAAAAGATGCTCAACGAAAATTCTGTGCAGGAGCCAGCAGCAAATTTCAATTACTAATAACGTAAATTCACTGCCTAATTGGCAGCGCACCATCTGTTTCTAACAAAATAATGAGTCTGATTTTTTTGCCATTCAGAGAAAAATATGATCTACTTATTTTTGACAGTGCAAGCTCATTTGTTTTGTTTGCTAGCTTTTAAGATCTGTCTTAAGCACTCTCTAAGGGATCAATATACAGCGGATCCAGAGTTTCCAGCTTTGAGAGTTTTCAAAAGAGTGGGAAGAAGTTAATGGAGGGGGAAAAAAAACAGGCACTCTCCAAACCGCTGAATGACTGATTAATTTCCCATCCGGTCATTCGGAACGCACACTCTTCATCGGGGTTCTGCTAGGTCCTCATCCTCCACTTCTTAATGGCTGGCTGCCCAGTTTGATTGTATGCAGATGAGGGGACCTGATGAAGATATTACCATGTGCACAGTCATAGCTGCAGGGTTTCAGCTCTGCCACTTATTAATGATCTGTGGGAATACTTACCTATCTATGCACTGAGCAATACTGAGCTTAATAGACTGCCTTTCTTTCAGAGGTAATGTAATTGATGCAGGGAAGGAACACCGGAACTGGTGGATAGACTAGAATCTATGTTGAGTTTCAAGGATGTTATCAGTGTTTTTTTTATTTTTATGTTTTGAGTTTTTTGGATAACCATTAGCAATGTAATACGTTGTTGTTCGTTAACGAGGTTACATCTGTAGATATGTAGCTTCTAATTAAGTTCCTGTTTGCACCTAATTAGCAGACTTTTACACAATGTCAAGGAAGGCCCTTAAACAATGCCTACTAGGTACTCTCCGGGGCTAAATACAAATATGAATACCTCAAGTAACCCAGTGAGCAAAACAATAAGTAAGAGATGCCAAGTACACAGCCTGCTCATTGCACTACTGATTTTATTGAAAAAGTGCATCTGAAATTTTGGCTGACTTTCAAAAAATACCTGCCAAAACGTACCAAGACCTACGGTGTTGTTGTTGTTTTTTTAACTTACATGGTAACACTAAATATTAAGGTGTACTTTATGAAGAGTTTATAAAATAACCTTCATTTAAAGTGTTACCATTTACATAAGTGATAGACCGACATTACAGGGATGATCCAAAGAAGTGCACGATGCCACTTAAAGGGAAACTTCAAAATGTTCTACTTCATGTTCATCATCTCCAGCACCACCCCAACATCAACATACGTGGGAATGGTTCGTTTCTATGTCTTGTAGTCAAAACAATAGAGGGAGATAAGGGTTTCCAATGACATCATCAGTGTGCATTGTGTGATTTTGACCAATTGTGAGTAGGCATTGCCTACTAATTGGTGATGATGTCATTGGAAACACTTATCTTTCTCTATCTTTTTTTTACTACAAAACATAGAAACACACCATTGTCACATATGGTGATGTTGAGGTGGTGCAAGAGATGATGTCTATGAAGGAGAACATTTTTTGTCATGTCCACAGTAAGACGAGAGACAAACAACCGCCGGCAACAAACGGACTTCTGTGGTTCCTACAGAGAACTTCTTAATTTGCATATTAATGAATGCTTATGTTTTATTGTGTGGTAGCACTATGTTAACCGTCTTTGAAATGGATAGTTCCGGTGCTTTGTACCTCTGCCATTTGGCTGTTAATCATAGAGAATGACTTTGCGGTGACCAGAGTGACAGAAAAATAATGAAAAACACTCTCTCTCCAATGCAGAACTTCCCATTAATTCATTTGAACATGTCTCTCCCTCTGCTCCTTTGGAGTGTCACAGCTGATGGCAGCTGTGGAACACTACGTGGGTGCAACGCTCGTTAACTGGGAGGAATAAAATCCATTCACAGTTGAAAATATCCAATACAATTTACACAGACGTAAAACTAGAATAGGCATATATTTTCTCTCTGCTCTTCTATTGTCAAAGGAACCATTAAAACAATATTAGAGTGTTGAATCAGAGAAAATGTATTTAAGTGTGTGAGAACTGAGTTTCAGATTCATCACTGCTAAAAATCTCAGTTTGTAAAGTCTCGCAATTCAATTTTAAATTGTGCATCTAGATCTTACTTACATCTCTACTTAATTTGTAGTCACAGGACAAAGCTGATCAACTGTCCAGTCTGCAGCCTCAGTGCCTTCTCCTGTTGCTCAATGTATTCAGGAATGACTGCAGTTTGCCCTTGACCTCAATGAAATATTCAATGAAAGGCCACACACATTCAGCCATTCCTCTTTATTGAGGAGTACAGGCAGGTCTGGCTCTACTTTCGGACGGTAACCATCGAACACGTTCATCTCCCGCTGACAGTGCTGAAGTCACAGGGTCACCGTTGTCCGACTCTGAACTCTTCCAAGCTGCACACAGAAAGCCCTGAATCATATGAAGGGTCTCATTTGAACATTCTGTCTCAGAAACATTAGAGAAAAGGACTGAGATTTGCTCTGTCCCTGGACAGTGATATGTGTCTGGCTAGTGAGGTCATATTGCAGTGGTGTGTCCGCTGTCCAGGATCCAGTATCCAAGCTTGTGCCACTACGAGCAAACCACCTGTAACCTACACCAAATGCTTTTCCATTATGAAAGAACACAATCAACACTGCAGTGTGTATGGTCTTACAGTTCATTTAGATGCTAAAGCCCTCTGTTATGCAGCTTTCTCAAAATGCATATATTAGCCGTAGATATGTTCAATTGTACTAATGCACTTACCAATTACAGTAGCAGCCCTGAAGAAAACACAGCCAACGTGTTATGTTATAGGAGCAGTATCACAGGTATACATGGATCAATACATACTTTGCATATGTCTCATTTCAATTTGATTCAGTCTGCAGAACTCACAGCACTGCTTGGGTACTTGGAGATGTGATCTGAAAACTGAAACCCTTGAGTCTGCAGAATAGTGACTGGCTCGATACGATTCAATTAAATGCATAACAACAAACTCCAGTATTTTTTGTTTATATTTCTTACAAAAAAAGTTTGATGTGATGTCATATCAAAGAAGAATCCTTGTAAGTAGCCTAGTTCAGTTCCATATGTCTGGGACGGAAACAGAGATCTGTGTCATCTTTGCTCAAGCACCTGGTAGGCTTTTCAGTCGACTGCCTCCATACGCTGTACTTTTCACACATGAGAGCCGCGGGCCTTAGACAGGACTGGAGCTGCTCTCAGCGGGGTTGGCTCCATGCTGCCTCCTCTGTCTCTGGGGCTCCACCATGCACATATGTGAGGCCTAATCCATTCAGAGCACTGGAAACTATTCTGCCTCACATACAGTACCACACACAGCTAAGAAGCATATGTTTTCAAATCATCATACAACTGGCAGTACAAGGCAAAGAATAGGTTGTCGTGTGTGTGTGTGTGTGTGTGTGTGTGTGTGTGTGTGTGTGTGTGTGTGTGTGTGTGTGTGTGTGTGTGTGGGTTTGCAAGTGCATGTGCATGCACATTGTGTGTGTGTCCGTGTGTGTGTGTACTGGACAAGGGCCAAGCTCTGTCTATGTCTCTCTTTCTATATTGGAGCACCCTATGGTGAAGCAGTCAGGAAAACACTCTCTTAAAGGGGCAGACCCTATATACCTTTTCCTTGTAAGAGCTTTGTGCTTTTACTTCAGCATTCAAGTATTCATCATTCAGAATGGTAGATTAAGTCTCTCAGGAAAATTGGCATTTGCCACAGGCCATGAAATGAACAAAGCCAGCTGTGGAGAATAAGAGAGAGAGAGAGAGCAAGAAAAGAGGGAGAGGGTATTTGAAAGACACATTAAAGTGGCGTTTCACAATAGCTGCAGACAATGAGTTACAAGGAGCAGGCAAGAAGTGGTAAGGATTATCATCGATGGGAGATACATTAAGTGTCAGCTGTTTGGACTCCTGATCCCCCAATCCAACCTCCTTACTAGACAGTGGGCTGGGTTGTAACATGGCAGCTGTGGATGTGTTAAAATATAGGCTAATCTCACTATGTAGATTTGTTGCGCTATTTTTTTATTTATTTAACCCGAACAAATTCTTATTTACAATAACAGACTACCCCGCGACGCTGGGCCGATTGCGTGCTGGGACTCCCAATCACAGCCAAACCAGGTACTGCAGTTACACCTCTTTTTATTGTATTTTTATTTCACCTTTATTTAACCAGGTAGGCTAGTTGAGAACACCTTTATTTAACCAGGTAGGCTAGTTGAGAACAAGTTCTCATTTACAACTGCGACCTGGCCAAGATAAAGCATAGCAGTGTGAACAGACAACACAGAGTTACACATGGAGTAAACAATTAACAAGTCAATAACACAGTAGAAAAAAAATGTCTATATACATTGTGTGCAAAAGACATGAGGAGGTAGGCGAATAATTACAATTTAGCAGATTAACACTGGAGTGATAAATGATCAGATGGTCATGTACAGGTAGAGATATTGGTGTGCAAAAGAGCAGAAAAGTAAATAAATATAAACAGTATGGGGATGAGGTAGGTAAAATTGGGTGGGCTATTTACCGATAGACTATGTACAGCTACAGCGATCGGTTAGCTGCTCAGATAGCCAATGTTTAAAGTTGGTGAGGGAGATAAAAGTCTCCAACTTCAGCAATTTTTGAAATTCGTTCCAGTCACAGGCAGCAGAGAACTGGAACGAAAGGCGGCCAAATGAGGTGTTGGCTTTAGGGATGATCAGTGAGATACACCTGCTGGAGCGCGTGCTATGTGTGGGTGTTGCCATCGTGACCAGTGAACTGAGATAAGGTGGAGCTTTACCTAGCATGGACTTGTAGATGACCTGGAGCCAGTGGGTCTGGCGATGAATATGTAGCGAGGGCCAGCCGACTCGAGCATGCAGGTCGCAGTGGTGGGTGGTATAAGGTGCTTTAGTAACAAAACGGATGGCACTGTGATAAACTGCATCCAGTTTGCTGAGTAGAGTGTTGGAAGCTATTTTGTAGATGACATCGCCGAAGTCGAGGATCGGTAGGATAGTCAGTTTTACGAGGGTAAGTTTGGCGGCGTGAGTGTAGGAGGCTTTGTGGAGGAATAGAAAGCCGACTCTAGATTTGATTTTAGATTGGAGATGTTTGATATGAGTCTGGAAGGAGTTTACAGTCTAGCCAGACACCTAGGTACTTATTGATGTCCACATATTCTAGGTCGGAACCATCCAGGGTGGTGATGCTAGTCGGGCGTGCGGGTGCAGGCAGCGAATGGTTGAAAAGCATGCATTTGGTTTGACTAGCGTTTAAGAGCAGTTGGAGGCCACGGAAGGAGTGTTGTATGGCATTGAAGCTCGTTTGGAGGTTAGATAGCACAGTGTCCAAGGACGGGCCGGAAGTATACAGAATGGTGTCGTCTGCGTAGAGGTGGATCAGGGAATCGCCCGCAGCAAGAGCAACATCAACATTGATATATTGCACTGGGATGCAGTGTCTTAGACCACTGCGCCACTCGGGAGTTATGTAAATGTTGTGTTCTAAGTCTCCATGGTGAATATCCATCATCATCACCCATCCTCAACATCATCATGAATACAATGCACTAAGATGTTCAGTTGGTTAAGTATTCACAACATTTCCAAATGTCTTAACCTTTTGGGTTAAATCAGGGTCACCGTGTTTCTTGGTAGTCTTAAACAACTCTACTTTGAAACAAAAGTACCCACCTCACACCATGTCAGATATAGAGTTGAAATGTATTACATTTTGAGTTTGCATCCCAATATTACACTTTATATACATCACATAAGACTGAAATATAACAACACTGTTTGACATAGAAACACAGGATTTAAAAAAATAATGTTGATTAATTATGAAATTATATATATTTTGTAATTGCATTTCACCCATGAGGCCACTAAATAATTTGACTGCAGGAAAAGGCCACATATCGTTTATATGAAGCCATGTCTTCTATGAGACCATAATTCTCCATTTAAATCACTCTCTGGTCATTTGCATGAGAACCAAAGGCATAGGATCGTTTTAAAATGCAAATTGCTAGACATAGGTGTGTCCCCAGATGTCATTTCAATAATCTAAACTGCTTTAAAATATATAGTATCGTGCTCTTTTAGCCTTCACTTGCTTGCTAATGCTAATCAGTGCCATTATCTCATAATGCGAATGTTTGTAGGGGGCCAGAGTGGAATTCATCCCTTAGATACCACACAAAGCCGATTTGTGTCAAAGCAGTGGGGCACATTACTTTGCAAATGAAATTCAGGAGAAGCACCGATTATAATCCAGTTACCAGGAGAGAAGGGAACTACTTAATAGTAACACAGCAGACACGTACAACTGAACTAGTTGTCTCTAGCATTGAATGGTTATCTGGCATTGAATAGTTATCTAGCATTGGATGTCCTCTAGCAATGAAAAGTTATCTAGAATTTAATGTTCTCTAGCATTGCATGTTCTCTAGCATTGAATGTTCTCTAGCATTGAATGTTCTCTAGCATGTTCTCTAGCATTGAATGTTCTCTAGCATGTTCTCTAGCATTGAATGTTCTCTAGCATTGAATAGTTCTCTAGCATTGAATAGTTCTTATGAAAAGAGTGGATTTAAATATGTTTCCTCAAGGCTAGTTAACAAGTTCAGCTGATGACTCCGAGCCCACAGATACATGCATGTAATTAATGCAAATCTCTTCAGTGTCATTAATCTAATGCCTGCCTGCCTGCCCATAGGCACTCATACTAGTGGAGCTGGTAGATTGCTAGAAGCCAATCAATGGCTATATTTGGATATGTTCAAAAGCAGGACCTTTTTAGAAACAAGGTAAAAAGTTGAAAGTGAAGCGAAGATGTGGAATGTGAGAATGCTCGAGTGAGATATTTCAAGATAAGGTTGTTATTTGTTGCAGATGTTGGGTACATCTTGGAACTTGTGCTATTGTGATTTTAGGGCAATAGTTTCCCAACTCCACAACATACGTATGAAATGCGCTATAATCTAAAGATGTGGTTGGAGGCTCCGTATGGAGGGTGTGAGGCAATTGCTAAATGCAGATGCCAAATCGAGCATCGTACCACATCGCTGTGCGCCTCCCAAATTTGCATTGACATGATTGATTGGTTGACGGTAGGTGGAGGCGGAAGGTCCTGTAGAAACACAAACTTCCTTCCCAACAGCTCTGTGCTTCTCCGCGAAGCACAAGAAGTACTTCAGCAGAGGCCATATCATGATAAATGCTGCACGCCCAATGCAGACGTTGGATTGGCCATGCCTTTTACTGTAATGGGTGCATATGTCAGTACCTTTTACAGTAATAGGTGGGCATGACACGTGTCTTTTACAGTAATGGGTGCATATGGCAGTGTCTTTTATAGTAAGGGGTGCATTTATGTCATGTGTCTTTTACAGTAATGGGTGCATATGGCACGTGTCTTTTACAGTAATGGGTGCATATGGCAGTGTCTTTTACAGTAATGGTTGCATATGGCAATGTTTTTTTACAGTAATGAGTGCATATGGCAGTGTCTTTTACAGTAATGGGTGCATATGGCACGTGTCTTTTACAGTAATGGGTGCATATGGCAGTGTTTTTTACAGTAATGGGTGCATATGCCATGTGTCTTTAGAGTAATGGGTGCATATGGCAGTGTTTTTTACAGTAATGGGTGCATATGTCAGTACCTTTTACAGTAATAGGCGGATATGACACGTGTCTTTTACAGTAATGGGTGCATATGGCAGTGTCTTTAGAGTAATGGGTGCATATGGCAGTGTTTTTTACAGTAATGGGTGCATATGCCATGTGTCTTTAGAGTAATGGGTGCATATGGCAGTGTTTTTTACTGTAATGGGTGCATATGGCAGTACCTTTTACAGTAATAGGCGGATATGACACGTGTCTTTTACAGTAATGGGTGCATATGGCAGTGTCTTTTACAGTAATGGGTGCATATGGCACGTGTCTTTTACAGTAATGGGTGCATATGGCAGTATCTTTTACAGTAATGAGTGCATATGGCAGTGTATTTTACAGTAATGGGTGCATATGCCATGTGTCTTTACAGTAATGGGTGCATATGGCAGTGTTTTTTACAGTAATGGGTGCATATGTCGCTGTCTTTTACAGTAATGGGTGCATATGTCACGTGTGCCTGCGGCTCTATTTAGTAATTTTTCTTTATGACATTATTTGCTTTATTTTGAAAGTATTAACCTTTTTTTTTCTCCCCAATTTCGTGGTTTCCAATTGTTGAAGTAGCTACTATCTTGTCTCATCGCTACAACTCCCGTATGGGCTCGGGAGAGACGAAGGTTGAAAGTCATGCGTCCTCCGATACACAACCCAACCAGCCGTACTGCTTCTTAACACAGCGCTCATCCAACCCGGAAGCCAGCCGCACCAATGTGCCGGAGGGTACACCGTGCACCTGGCAACCTTGGTTAGCGCGCACTGCGCCCGGCCCGCCACAGGAGTCGCTGGTGCGCGATGAGACAAGGACATCCCTACCGATCAAGCCCTCCCTAACCCGGACGACGCTAGGCCAATTGTGCGTCGCCCCACGGACCTCTGATGGCACAGCTGGCACTGCAGTACAGCGCCCTTAACCACTGCGCCACCCGGGAGTCCGAAAGTATTAACCTTGAAGTGCTTTAAATATTTACCCTATCATGTGCTATGTTTTGGTTTATTTCGTATTTACTAATTAAGTAACTTCCTTTACTTTAAATTGGTTAACCTCCTTGAGTGTTAGTCTCCTTGTGCAAATGAGTGTCTTAATAAGGGACCTGAGCCACGCCCCCCACACCTGAGGAACTTTGGGGCTAATGAGCTGTACCTGCACAAAGGCAGCTCTCTGACATTGTTCAGCAGAGTCAAGTCAGCAACGGGAAAGGACAGGTTGTAATTCAGCTGTATTCACAAGCTGTATTCAGCCACGGTGGCGTCTGGGGAGAGGGGACCGGATGAGTGTGACCCTGCTCGGGATGAAGAGCCAACCGGAATGACCCTGCTCGGGATGAAGGGTGGAACGATGTGTGAGTGTGTACCAGTGGTTCCCAGTATATTGACGGTACTGATGAAGAGTGGAACGACGTGAGAGTGTGTACCAGTGGTTCCCAGTATATTGACGGTACTGATGAAGAGTGGAACGACGTGAGAGTGTGTACCAGTGGTTCCTAGCATATTGACGGTACTGATGAAGAGTGGAACGACGTGAGAGTGTGTACCAGTGGTTCCCAGTATATTGACGGTACTGATGAAGAGTGGAACGACGTGTGAGTGTGTACCAGTGGTTCCCAGTATATTGACGGTACTGATGAAGACTGGAACGACGTGTGAGTGTGTACCAGTGGTTCCCAGTATATTGACGGTACTGATGAAGAGTGGAACGACGTGTGAGTGTGTACCAGTGGTTCCCATTATATTGACGGTACTGATGAAGAGTGGAATGACGTGTGAGTGTGTACCAGTGGTTCCCAGTATATTGACGGTACTGATGAAGAGTGGAACGACGTGAGAGTGTGTACCAGTGGTTCCCAGTATATTGACGGTACTGATGAAGAGTGGAACGACTTGAGAGTGGAACGACGTGTGAGTGTGTACCAGTGGTTCCCAGTATATTGACGGTACTGATGAAGAGTGGAACGACGTGTGAGTGTGTACCAGTGGTTCCCAGTATATTGACGGTACTGATGAAGAGTGGAACGACTTGAGAGTGGAACGACGTGTGAGTGTGTACCAGTGGTTCCCAGTATATTGACGGTACTGATGAAGAGTGGAACGACGTGTGAGTGTGTACCAGTGGTTCCCAGTATATTGACGGTACTGATGAAGAGTGGAACGACGTGTGAGTGTGTACCAGTGGTTCCCAGTATATTGACGGTACTGATGAAGAGTGGAACGACGTGTGAGTGTGTACCAGTGGTTCCCAGTATATTGACGGTACTGATGAAGAGTGGCACGACGTGTGAGTGTGTACCAGTGGTTCCCAGTATATTGACGGTACTGATGAAGACTGGAACGACGTGTGAGTGTGTACCAGTGGTTCCCAGTATATTGACGGTACTGATGAAGAGTGGAACGATGTGTGAGTGTGTACCAGTGGTTCCCAGTATATTGACGGTACTGATGAAGAGTGGAATGACGTGTGAGTGTGTACCAGTGGTTCCCAGTATATTGACGGTACTGATGAAGAGTGGAACGACGTGAGAGTGTGTACCAGTGGTTCCCAGTATATTGACGGTACTGATGAAGAGTGGAACGACGTGAGAGTGTGTACCAGTGGTTCCCAGTATATTGACGGTACTGATGAAGAGTGGAACGACGTGAGAGTGTGTACCAGTGGTTCCTAGCATATTGACGGTACTGATGAAGAGTGGAACGACGTGAGAGTGTGTACCAGTGGTTCCCAGTATATTGACGGTACTGATGAAGAGTGGAACGACGTGTGAGTGTGTACCAGTGGTTCCCAGTATATTGACGGTACTGATGAAGACTGGAACGGCGTGTGAGTGTGTACCAGTGGTTCCCAGTATATTGACGGTACTGATGAAGAGTGGAACGCGTGTGAGTGTGTACCAGTGGTTCCCATTATATTGACGGTACTGATGAAGAGTGGAATGACGTGTGAGTGTGTACCAGTGGTTCCCAGTATATTGACGGTACTGATGAAGAGTGGAACGACGTGAGAGTGTGTACCAGTGGTTCCCAGTATATTGACGGTACTGATGAAGAGTGGAACGACTTGAGAGTGGAACGACGTGTGAGTGTGTACCAGTGGTTCCCAGTATATTGACGGTACTGATGAAGAGTGGAACGACGTGTGAGTGTGTACCAGTGGTTCCCAGTATATTGACGGTACTGATGAAGAGTGGAACGACTTGAGAGTGGAACGCGGCGTGTGAGTGTGTACCAGTGGTTCCCAGTATATTGACGGTACTGATGAAGAGTGGAACGACGTGTGAGTGTGTACCAGTGGTTCCCAGTATATTGACGGTACTGATGAAGAGTGGAACGACGTGTGAGTGTGTACCAGTGGTTCCCAGTATATTGACGGTACTGATGAAGAGTGGAACGACGTGTGAGTGTGTACCAGTGGTTCCCAGTATATTGACGGTACTGATGAAGAGTGGCACGACGTGTGAGTGTGTACCAGTGGTTCCCAGTATATTGACGGTACTGATGAAGACTGGAACGACGTGTGAGTGTGTACCAGTGGTTCCCAGTATATTGACGGTACTGATGAAGAGTGGAACGATGTGTGAGTGTGTACCAGTGGTTCCCAGTATATTGACGGTACTGATGAAGAGTGGAATGACGTGTGAGTGTGTACCAGTGGTTCCCAGTATATTGACGGTACTGATGAAGAGTGGAACGACGTGAGAGTGTGTACCAGTGGTTCCCAGTATATTGACGGTACTGATGAAGAGTGGAACGACGTGAGAGTGGAACGACGTGTGAGTGTGTACCAGTGGTTCCCAGTATATTGACGGTACTGATGAAGAGTGGAACGATGTGAGAGTGTGTACCAGTGGTTCCCAATATGCTGACGGTACTGATGAAGCTTTCTCCACTCTCTCCAGACGTAGCCTGCTAGACTACCGCATCGGAACCCCGTGATGCCAACTAAGATGCGACAAACCACCATGCTAAACAACAATGGACTAGTGTGTATGTGGAGTGAGTGTGCCCAGGGCCTGTCCTTGTGTTTTGTTCTGTGTTGCTTTTATCCTGTAGCCCCCTTTTTTTAAATACTAAGGAAAGAAAGATATTAAAGAACTGTAGACACTGACTGTCTGTTATTGAAAGAACTTTCTGGTCCCCTATGGATTTGTACCCACAACCCTGGTGTTGCAAGCACCATACTCTACCAACTGAGACACACGGGCAAGACATGTGGCAACATATTGGAAGCTTGAGGCTAAGGGCTACATGAGGAAGTCATTTTAGGCTAAAAGTGAAAAGAGATCTCCTGGAGCCTATTAACAGTCACTGGGAGTTCAGCCATCGTTGCATTTAGAACAGCTTAGATTCAATCTTTTGGGGAATATAAATTGTCAAATTTCCCTTCAGCCATAAAAGATGGCTGTCAACATGGCAGCAACATTTTGAATGAAAAGTCTGAGTCTTCATATTGAGGGGAACCCAGTGTGTACTGTTCATATTGACTGAAGTAGGAATGTGCAGGGAACTCTATGACCACACATATGTAAAGAAACATATCTAGTTCTAAAACAAAGATGAGCCCATTAGTTGACAGATTACAAGTAATGGGAGTCTTAGGAAATATTGGACATGGTGAGTTAAATTGTCATTCTCTTTTAGGGATGGGAATGATTTCTCCTAAACAGGAGATCATGAAAAGCAGACTGTATGTAAAGGCAGGCAGTGATGCAGGCTTTAGTGAGGAAACGACAGACCAAGCCTTAAACTTAACCGGAGTGCTCCGTCAGCAGAACCCCTGGAAGCGGTGTCCCAGCCTACCTTGAAATGGATGAGGAGGCTTGATACCGCTACCTTGAAATGGATGAGGCTTGATACCGCTACCTTGAAATGGATGAGGCTTGATACCGCTACCTTGAAATGGATGAGGCTTGATACCGCTACCTTGAAATGGATGAGGCTTGATACCGCCACAAACTGCAGGAGTGACGGTTGGATTTTTAATCATTCTTAAAGTAATAAAAGTACTGAAACTATGAACACAAATTGACTGTCAAAGTCAACATTCTGGACTCTTTCACTCAGTTTTGCGCACTGTATATGGTAAAGTGCACAGTATAAAGTACATCTTAAGCATACAAATCTTTACATAATTGAGAATGTAAACATTTTACTAACATGCTATTTTAACCCCTGACCATTTATTTTTGGTTACTACATATTTATCAATATTTTTTATGGCTGTGACTCAGAATGCTATACTATGAATATATACAGTTATGCCATGACACATTCACTACAGTCCAATCACTCTGCCCTTTGAAAGCTTTGTTGTAAATATTGCATTTAACTGGGTAGTATTTTAAGTATGGTTCAGCACACTAAAATGTATTTCTGGGTCATGCCTTACTAAAACATTTTGGTTTGATAAAAAAAAGTCCTGTCTTAATGTCGATCTTAAATCTGCTCGTCAAATGAATCATTTTGCAATGCCTTTCAGCATGTTTTTATTTACGTTGCATAATATCCATTGCTAACATTTTATCCCTGTTTATTAACGTATACCAAAGTAATTTCTAACATATTCTTACGCAGATGGTGTGAAGAAACACAGAGGTCTCAGAAGTATTGTAAAGAAAAGAGAGAACAGTAAGTCTCAGAAGTATTGTAAAGAAAAGAGAGAACAGTAAGTCTCAGAAGTATTGTAATGAAAAGAGAGAACAGTAAGTCTCAGAAGTATTGTAATGGAAAGAGAAAACAGTAAGTCTCAGAAGTATTGTAATGAAAAGAGAGAACAGTAAGTCTCAGAAGTATTGTAATGGAAAGAGAGAACAGTAAGTCTCAGAAGTATTGTAATGGAAAGAGAGAACAGTAAGTCTCAGAAGTATTGTAATGGAAAGAGAAAACAGTAAGTCTCAGAAGTATTGTAAAGAGAGAACAGTAAGTCTCAGAAGTATTGTTAAGAAAAGAGAGAACAGTAAGTCTCAGAAGTATTGTAAAGAAAAGAGAGAACAGTAAGTCTCAGAAGTATTGTAATGGAAAGAGAAAACAGTAAGTCTCAGAAGTATTGTAAAGAGAGAACAGTAAGTCTCAGAAGTGTTGTAGAGAGAACAGTAAGTCTCAGAAGTATTGTAAAGAGAGAACAGTAAGTCTCAGAAGTGTTGTAGAGAGAACAGTAAGTCTCAGAAGTATTGTATAGAGAGAACAGTAAGTCTCAGAAGTGTTGTAGAGAGAACAGTAAGTCTCAGAAGTATTGTAAAGAGAGAACAGTAAGTCTCAGAAGTGTTGTAGAGAGAACAGTAAGTCTCAGAAGTGTTGTAGAGAGAACAGTAAGTCTCAGAAGTATTGTAAAGAGAGAACAGTAAGTCTCAGAAGTATTGTAAAGAAAAGAGAGAACAGTAAGTCTCAGAAGTATTGTAAAGAAAAGAGAGAACAGTAAGTCTCAGAAGTATTGTAAAGAAAAGAGAGAACAGTAAGTCTCAGAAGTATTGTAAAGAAAAGAGAGAACAGTAAGTCTCAGAAGTATTGTAAAGAAAAGAGAGAACAGTAAGTCTCAGAAGTATTGTAAAGAAAAGAGAGAACAGTAAGTCTCAGAAGTATTGTAAAGAAAAGAGAGAACAGTAAGTCTCAGAAGTATTGTAATGAAAAGAGAGAACAGTAAGTCTCAGAAGTATTATAAGAAAAGAGAAAACAGTAAGTCTCAGAAGTTTTGTAATGAAAAGAGAAAACAGTAAGCTGTGGTAAGAAAAGTTGATTCCAACTGTAGACACATGACCTAATGTTGTCTGCAACATTCTACACTGACACATAGCTCCCTCAGGCTTGAGCAGCTGTGAAGCTATTAATATCATATGATTTCACAGCAGGTAGCTTAAAAACATTGTTTCTATGTCAAATCATCAGTGAGTTTCCTTATCCATCAGGAACATCACCACTAGACTGTAAGATAGAGCTTTTGCACAACCGTTTTACTCTGATCCAAAGCAAACGACCCTTGAAAGCACATCAACAGACTGCAGAAGATGGGATCAATGCAATTTAGAGATTTAATATCACGCTTCATTTTGACATGGCACATGAATACAAAGCGCCAGGAGGAGCCCAGGATTTTTTACCTGCATAAAGCATCACCTATTAAAGCTGCGCATACGGGAACACAGCGGTTTGAAGATGTGTTAAGTTGTGAAGGACTGAGGTGGGAAATAGCTCATGCATCCTTGAGAAACCTCTGCTGAGAATGCAAAAAGGAAGCATTCATGTCACTTCACATCTCTCTTAGATATCAAGCCTCAGACAGATTCTCATTGATACAACTGGAATTTCAATTTCAGATGGGAATGGAAGTGTGTGTGGTGGTTTTGAGTTGGAGTGTTAGTCAGCGTGGCTCTGGATGAAATGCAAAGACTCTCTGTCGGTGAAGGAGGGAGATGATGAGGGTTCAGTTCAGGAGAGGAGAGGCCATTGCACTGACTGCTGTCTGTCCTGAGGACCATGTACCAGGACAGGAGGATTTCACAGCTCAGATCTGATGTGAGGGACTATCTTCCTATCCTGAGAAGCTTAAAGGGACTCCTCGGGATTTTGGGAATTGGAAGTAGCATATTGTTAGCAGATTGGAATTGCTGGAATTCTCAAGGAACTACTGGCCAGCTCCTCTCAAAAGCAGGGAAATAGACTTTCTAACTAGTAAAAAGCTGGGCGGTTGGTCATTTATAATCTTACAAAGTTATACATAGTAATCAATATTTAATATATGTGTTAATTTTACTAATAATCGTAAGAAACAAGATTCTATCCACTTCTTCATATTCGGTCAAGTTGTTACATAAAGATATAGAGATCGCACCATTATATCTGTCTCAATAACGCTGCCCATATACATCAAACACATGATTCCCATGTGGTTGATACCATTCCATTGACTCCATTCCGGACATTATTATGAGCCATCCTCCCCCCCAGCAGCCTCCACTGGTCTCTATACCTCTTTATGCGACAATGGGACAGAATATGAGGAAGTGGTTAGAATCTTGTTCCTTATGATTATCAGTCAAATTAACACATGTATTAAATATCAATTACTATGTATAGCTTTGTAAGACTATAAGATCTATTTCCCCACTTTTGAGAGGAGCTGGCTAGTAGTTCATGGAGAGTTCCAGCAATTGGGCTAAGCTAATGATATGCTACCTTCAACTTCCTTAAAACTGCACTCAGAGACATATAACTGGTATCCATGAGTTCGTCTGACTCTGGGTAAGTAGGAAAAATAATTCCCCAAATCCCAAAGTATCCTTTTAAGGCACATTCACAACGTCTATGTGCTAACAGTCAAGTGCAGACATTTCAATTCACTTTTCTACAGATCTAAATGGCTCAAGGCTATTTTTGTCTTGATTTAAAGGAAAGTGTTAAATTAGAGAGCAATCTTCTTCGAGTGTGTCAGTCTACCCTTGAGCATCTGTTCCATAGAACCAACCCAGACAGAAATTGAAACTCCATTTCAAATCCAATGGTAAGGCTTGTCAATTACAAGGAATTATAGAAAATTAAACCAACAGTTTATAAATGGGTATATTAAATATAACAATTGTGTTTTAGTACCCTCATTATGTAACAGAAAGCACAGTCCATTAATTTTAATACACTTTAGTCAGATATTTTGCTCCCAACAACTCACCCGGAGCAGCAAATTGTGACAAAAAGTAATTATTACAGCTTAGACTGAACAGCTTTGAAATATTAACATTTCAAACTGGAATTTTTAAATGAAGGAAGAATGTAATTATTCTGAAAAGTTACAGCCCAACAGGACTTCATAAATGAATTCATGTCTTAATGAACAGTGATTATCAAGTCAAGCTAATGCTCATGCGGAATTTAGAGATTGTGGTTAATGGACACATCCAATCCTGATTAAACTTTCAGCACAGTTGGATCACCTTTTAGAGGATTATCAAACCACAACAAGAAGGGTTTGTGTGTGCGTGCATGTGTGTGTGTGTGTGTGTGTGTAACTTGTGCATTAATCCACTTTGAACCTGTCTTAGCTGCAGAGAAGTAAGTGCTCCCAGGGCATAGGGTCAGAGATCTTTTCCTCCACAGGCAAGAAAGGCCTTTCAACTAAGTTGATTGAGAATCTTCCTTTACCAACAATGTATAGGCATTTATTAGAAAACTACATATCACTTTTGCGGACCTAAAGTCGTGGGAGTATACGGGTGACCCTTGGATATTCAACAACATTGCTTCCAACTTCCAGAGAGACGTTGTGCAAAAACATAAAAAAAAGTAGTTGAGAAAATGAGTCAGGTATTTTTCAAAATCACCACCCCCTCCCTATCATCATGCGGCACTCAATCTATTTTTTTTCTTCTTCTCTCCCCTGCTTCGTGAGCTGGGAATCACTTGGCCGACAAAGCGTAGGAGGATGTCCCTTTTGTTTGTGCGCTGAGCGTCTGCGTGGGAGGCCTGCTGGGCTGGGCTCTCTCATGGAAGGGCCACACACTCCCCAGCTGCTGCTTCTGCTGCTTCTCACAGACAGATGCATACTGGTGGGCGCCCCGATGGGAACTAACCACCTACAGTCAGAGACAGACAGAACCACAGTCCATGCCAATGTAGAGTGATGTCAAGAAGCCCTGGAAATAGATATAAATATGCATGTGGATCTTTCTAACTCAAGCTTTGCTTGCCTTTTGTCCCCTGACCCCTGGTAGTAGCTAACGGTATACGCTTCAGGTCTGGTATTTGTCTACAACGTCTGTGGGAGTAGAAGAATTACATGAGATGAGAGAGAGTGCACATTAATGTTTCATCTTAAAAAGCCCCTTGAATGAGTAGACTGCACTGTATCGCTAGATAGATTCCTTTGCAGTGGGTGTTTGCAGTGCACAATGAGTCTAACAGTACTTGTACAGCATTTTACTGAAGTGAACATCAATGTGGACCCTGATTTATGGTAAGTAAAATCCCAATATCATAACCAGGTGCGTCATGGTGATGTAAGAGAACATGTTTGGAGATCTTTGGTAAGTGTTCACAGTATCACAGTTGAAGCATTCACTATACTGTATATCTATAATGACATTTCCTAGGCCTAAATAATGAATCCAGGTTTTTTGATTCCCTTGGGCATGAATGAGGTGCCAGTCAGTATGTGTGCAGACAAGGTGAGAGGACTGTGGACTGCATAAACGACTGCACTGGCGGGGAGTCAGACGGTCCCATGGTTTCACAGGCCTCAGCCAAGCTAGCCAATTAATGACTTGCTTCTTTCTAGGCGTATACCACGTTTAAATGCAGCCTGCTGCTTTCAGATTTCTATGGTCTAAACCCCCAACATGTGAAGGCTCAGTCTTCCTTCTTGATCAGTGTATACAACATCATTAACCTCTTTCAACGACACAGTCAAGGGAATGATCTGAAACGCTTCCTCATACACTGCCTCAACTTTCTTGGGTACTGTATTTCACACTTGTCTTTGGAGATTTTACACCTTAACAAGGGTGTCAATTAATGTAAAGGAACCTGCACTGGCAAGCATTTCCCCCCTCAATTGTTACCTTTCACAAAATCCTTCTGCCAGCTATACATTCCGTTTAACCCCTTCCTCCCAGAGACTCATACGTCTCTGTCAAATAGAGTACATCGCAAGCCTGGACAAGTCAAATATAGACCCTGTAAATCTCTGAACCATGCATTCTCAGCTGAGTTATCAGGGGATGCGTGATATGTAGCCATAACATACGCCATATTTCCCCCCCTTTGCTCCACGGCGAATGGAGAGAGGGAGCAACGGGAAGGTAAAAATGACCACGGCAGTGCGCCCAGGCACTTAGCCAATTTTAATTATGTATGGTCTGCATCCACTGTCAAAGTAACTATTCTGCTTGTTCCTTATAAGTGTATCAATCTGAGGCTGGCACTATTTCCAGACATGGAGCACTGCCCCCACCGGGAGCCTAGCCCCAGGTCCTGCTCCCCGCTGCAGCCCAGAGGAGCTCCAGACCCAGACAGCTGAAAGCACAGACGTCAGGCCGTTTCTGACTGTTTTCCCCTCTCCATTTAAGCCACAAATAAACCTTGTTCATTCCAGAGTCATGGGGGTAGAGGCAGCATGTCACAGCTGTTTGAAAAGCCATGTGTCTTTTGCAAGGCTTCTAGTGTATGTGGTGTGTTTATCCCAACGGCCAGGCAGAGGGAGCCACCATGGGGCCCCACTGTTCCTTACTGAGTGAAGACTGACTGAGTTAGCCCACGCTCAGCTCTCCACTCTTCTCCTCTGAGCCTGTCGACTCATGCTGTGCTGAAGCCTTCAAAAGCCTTTACTGTAAATTTAGAGGGGAAAAAATAATTTGCACTAAATAATAGAGTGAGTTTGACCCCCCCGCTGATTCACTCAGGGTTGATGAAAGATGATGAAAAAAATGGACACCTCCACTGTTTGATGCTTAGCATAGAGATAAGTCATTTAAATACATGTAAAGTACAATCCAGGAAGCTGCTAAGGACAATGCACTGTAGAAGGAAAGTCTCTGAAACGCTTTTGACTCTGCTGTATCTTCTATATCAATGGTGGATTGTATTGGCTACATGTTAAACAGTAGGGATAAACCCATTGTGTGATTGTATCTGATTTTGTGTTGTCTTCTTGAGTTTGCATTTAGCATGACAGGTTTTCCTTGAAACAGAACCATGTAGCATTTCTTGTGTTTTAGTAGGTGAATGGATGCTGGATATTCTCCTCAGTGAATAAATTCCTTGACTAATTTAATTTAGAAACTTTTATAAACTTAAGAGTGAGTGAAATGTGAGGATGAATCTGAACAGGGATACTGTTGTTCATAGAGTCTATCGCTTCAGACAGCCTATTTAAATGAATTCAAATGGAACTCCCACGAAATAAACTGCTTTGGCTCTGTGTTTGAACCCAGCCCCACTCATTGTAATACATAGTGTTTATGTAAATCATTCCTTGCACCTCATCTAACTACCCCAGAGTTAGTTGGCTCATTTCAATTCTTTGGTAAAAGTTCCATCGTAAAAGTTCCATTAGTTGCTGCATAAATCTTTCATTCAGAGATTCCTTCTTCTGTCCGTTTCTCGTTACTGTTTCATTGTGCAGAACGTTCAGTGAAGACACTTGAATTAACTCTGGATGTCTCACATTGTACTTGTAGCTTTTAGAGTACTACCTATGTTAGCCTGTCTATGTCTCACACATCTATGTATCTCATTAATAATTCTTTAGAGGCCTCTTGAGTGGTGCAGCGGTCTAAGGCACTGCATCGTAGTGCTAGATGCGTCACTACAGAACCGGGTTGGATCCTGGGCTGTATCACAACCGGCCGTGATTGGTAGTCCCATAGCGCGGCGCACAATTGGCCCAGAGTCATCCAGGTTAAGGGAGGGTTTGGCCGAGGGAGGGACTTCACTTGGCTCATCGCACTCTAACGACTCCTTGTGGTGGGCCGGGCACCTGCAGGCTGACCTCAGTTGTTAGTTGACCAGCTGGGTTTTTCTTTATTTTTTACTATTTTCTACATTGTAGAATAACAGGGGGGACATCAAAACTATGAAATAACACATATGGAATCAAGTTGTAACCAAAAAAGTGTTACTCAAATATAAAATCTATTTGGATTTGTTTATCTTCAAATAGCCACCCTTTACCTTGATGACAGCTTTGCACAATCTTGGCATTCTTTCAACCAGCTTCACCTGGAATGCTTTTCCAACAGTCTTGAAGGATTTCCCACATATGCTGAGCACTTGTTGGCTGCTTTTCCCTCACTCTGCGGTCTGACTCATCCCAAACCAAATCTCAATTTTGATGAGGTTGGGGATTGTGGAGGCCAGGTCATCTGATGCAGCACTCCATCATTCTAGTTCTAGCCTGGACGTGTCATTGTCCTGTTGAAAAACAAATTATAATCCCACTAAGCGCAAACCAGATGGGATGGCGTATCGCTGCAGAATTCTGTGGTAGCCATGCTGGTTAAGTGTGCCTTGAAATCTAAGTAAACCACAGACCCTAAATAAAGCAAAGCTTCCCCACACCATAACAACTCCTCCTCCTCCATGCTTTATGGTGGGAAATACACACGTGGAGATCATCCGTTCACCCACACCGAGTCTCACAAAGGCACAGCGGTTGGAACCAAAAATCTCAAATTTGGACTCCAGAGCAAAGGACAATTTCCCACTGGTCTATTGTCCATTGCTCGTGTTTTTTTTGTTGGCCCAGGCAAGTCTCTTCTTCTTATTGGTATCCTTAAGTTGTGGTTTCTTTGCAGCAATTCGACCATGAAGGCCTGATTCACACAGTCTCCTCTGAACAGTTGATGTTGAGATGTGTCTGTTACTTGGACTCCGTGAAGCATTTATTTGAGTGCAATTTCTGAGACTGGTAACTCTGCAGCAGAGGTAACTCTGGGTCTTCCATTCCTGTGGCAGTTCTCATGAGAGCCAGTTTCATCATAGCGCTTGATGGCTTTTGCGACTGCACTTGAAGAAACGTTCAAAGTTCTTGAAATGTTCCGTATTGACTGACCTTCATGTCTTAAAGTAAAGATGGACTGTCGTTTCTCATTGCTTATCTGAGCTGTTCTTACCATAATATGGACCTCGTCTTTTACCAAATAGGGCTATCTTCTGTATACCCCTCTACCTTGTCGCAACAAAACTGATTGGCTCAAACGCATTAAGAAGGAAATAAATTCCACAAAGTAACTTTTAACAAGGCACACCTGTTATTTGAAATGATTTCCAGGTGGAATCGAGGGCGAAGACAATATCACCAAACTAACCATGAAGCTGGTTGAGAAAATGCCAAGAGTGTGTAAAGCTATCATCCAGGCAAAGGGTGGCTATTTGAATAACCTCAAATACAAACACTTTTTTGGTTACTATGTGATTCCATGTGTGTTATTTCATAGTTTTGATGTCTTCACTATTATTCTACAATGTAGAAAATAGTACAAATAAAGAAAAACCCTTGAATGAGTAGGTGTTCTAAAACCTTTGACCGGTAGTGTCACACATGTAAGGAAACAAATGAGTAATTTTGTAATTTGGGAGAACTTTCTCTTTCAAACTACTCCGTCCAGTGACAAATAAAACTACACTAGTATTGTGACAATTAATATACTGCAGGCAAATGTTCTATTGATGTCCCTCCGATCCTCCATATCATTTGTCCCAATACTTTTGATCTCCTAAAATGGGGGACTATGTACAAAAAGTGCTGTAATTTCTAAACGGTTCACCCGATATGGTTGAAAATACACTTCAATTAAAGCTGTCAGTCCGCACTTTAACCTCAGAGTATCATATTGAGTGATAGTTGATTTCACGAAAATGGGAATGTTTGGGGAATGTTCTGTGGTGGTTTGTTACAGATAGTGTGCACAACGTTTCAGTGGATGTTAGGAGAACATTCCAAGGATAAAACCAATGTTTTTTTGTAAAAGTGAATTTAAATATCCTTGGAATTTTTTCCTAACACTGAAACGTTGTGCACAACGTCTGTAACAAACCACCACAGAACATTCCCCAAACGTTATCATTAGGTTTCCAGGTAAAGAACAGACAAAATGTGTTCTGAAAACATCAGACAAACGTTTTATACAAATATTCTATAATCATCAACACAACTGGACAGTTTTTGTGTAAGGAGAGAACATTTGCCGCAACCTGACGAAGGTTTTGGGAACTATCACATAATGTTAGATATTTTTGAGACATGATTTCCATTGCACTTGTTAGATGGTCTGGAGTCTGCAATATTATTTTCACGTTAGAGTACACATTCATGTTCTATTAATAGCCCTGTCAGTGTCAAAGAAAGATATGCTTTGGTTATATTATTTCTTTACGTATCTGGATTAATAGCATTATCTAGCTTGATCTACACTTCCATTCGTATTTACATATTAACAAAGACAAACATTATTTTATGCTTATGAACACTGTCGTACTAGGCCAGTGCATAATTCATGTGATTTTCATAAGAAGAAGAAGGGAACGTCAGGACAGCAGAGCAATACATTATCCTCACTGACTTTACTGAGAAATACTGATTTAGGTTTGGATCAGCTGGATTACTTGGGTTGGTCCTTTAAGTGAAATACAAGTTTGAAAATGTCAATGGTTATGCCCCTTTGTATAGAAAGACCCTCCTTTAATCTGTTCCATTTTTTTTATCCGGTGAGATTTCCATTCCTAAAAAGAGGCCTTTTGCTCACAGGGCTCAAACCCTCTAATCCTCTAAACATGGATTTACTCAATCCAGTTTAGACAATACGCAATACCGTGGGGCAATGAAATCAAATATCACTCATTTAACATTTAGAAAAGGGCAAATACCGTTTTTGGTTGCTCCCACGCTTTTACGACAAGACAATCCCATCCACTTCAAAAACCCGAATCAATACATTCTCCACTGGGCTATATCAAAGGCGTCGTAGTACTTCATCTGTTACACCGGATTAACGCTTTAACGCGGAGACAATGACAACCATGTCACATGGGGTGTTTAAACAAACATTTCAAACAACCTCCGAGTTGATGGGATCTCATTTACCTAGACGCAACGCCATCAATAGGAGAGCTGCTGCAGTAGGCGTCTGTCCCACCGCCCAGATGTTAAGATGGATCTGGAGCATTCAGTGTCAGCAGATGCTCCATTATACCAACTGCGACTCACCATGTCCTGCCCTGAATTATAACTAGCCCTGTCGTCTCTTCTCCTCAGCCCCAAACAGGCTTAGCCAGTAAATGGAGGATTTGAATAAATAACACCCGACATTCCCACCTATTGGCCTGCTTCGCCTTCTTTCCCCAAAACTCCATTTACTGATATTAAAATATTCTCTTTTGCATTGAAAGCTACTTAAAATATTTAATGTTGGCTTTACATTTATTTATTTTTTATTTATCCGTTATTTTACCAGGTAAGTTGACTGAGAACACATTCTCATTTGCAGCAACAACCTGGGGAATAGTTACAGGGGAGAGGGATGAATGAGCCAATTGTAAACTGGGGATTATTAGTAGACCCTGATGGCTTGAGTGCCAGATTGGGAATTTAGCCAGGACACCGGGGTTAACACCCCTACTCTTACGATAAGTGCCATGGGATCTTTAATGACCTCAGAGAGTCAGGACACCCGTTTAATGTCCCATCCGAAAGACAGCACCCTACACAGGGCAGTGTCCCCAATCACTGCCCTGGGGCATTGGGATATTTTTTTAGACCAGAGGAAAGAGTGCTCCTACTGGCCCTCCAACACCACTTCCAGCAGCATCTGGTCTCCCATCCAGGAACTGACCAGGACCAACCCTGTTTAGCTTCAGAAGCAAGCCAGCAGTGGTATGCAGGGTGGTATGCTGCTGGCAGGTATGCCTAACAAGCAGTTATTCCTAGAACCTGTACTGTATTCCCCAGTGCATCTTGGTGTCAATGTCTATGAACAGACAAACATATCAAAGAACTGTGGACGACATGCCGTGGTATTGTCATTTTCCCCTTTACTTCACTGCTTCACTGCCTCAGAAATCAATCCCATTTGTTCCGTCACAGAATAAAACAGAACCAGTATAGAACAGAAAGTTCCTGTTCACATGATGTATCATTTGAAACTGTTCAGATCCAGATACACTAGCATTGACATCTACTTCTTCATTCATCTGATGTTAGTGCCATGTTTACTGTTAGCTGCCCTGCAGACTTTGGTTGACAGTCCATTCACTTTGGTTATGATCAAAGGCATTTTTTTGTGAGAAAAAAATTAACATTGAAAAGATACAGCACAGCTCCTGTACTGTAGGTTTTGATGGACTGTGCAGAGATAACAAACAGAATTGGGTATGTTGTTTGTGGTTGTTTCTGATTAGTGGGGGGGGGAGGGGGAAGAAGTCATCCCAAGTTCAACCTAGGCAGGTTACAACCTAAATTAATTAGTGCTGCCTGCTGAAACAGAATAAATCATTTTTACTGGAGGCCAAGGGAGGATGGAGGAATAACCCAAATGTCTCAGAGAGAGAGAGAGCTGTAGCCCCTGATGCCTGACTGAGGAGTGGGGCGTGCGGAGCTGCTGCACCAGGCCCAAATACATCCAGGCAGCTAGGCAGCACTGAAACAGCCAGGGCTAGGGAAACCCAGCACAGCACAGCAGCAGGCCTCCCCCAGTATCATAAAGATATTAGTGAGAGTGACACTGTGCTCCTGCCAACCCCAAGTGCTGCAGCAGCAGAACCATGCTGCCCGGCCGTCCGCCTGCCTACAGTATGTCCAGAGCCTGAGTGCTGCAATGAGACAGGGGCAATGCAGCCTCCTGCGCCAGCTCCTCACAAGCCCACTCCCTCACTCTGACAGACAAGCATCTGCAGCCTGGCCAGCCGGCCACACCGGTCATCCCCATCCAGCCTACGTCACCATAGAGGACATCCGGCTGCACTCTCTATAAATCAAATGTAAGAGCTCTCATGGGCATCAACGGCTGCCAATATCCAGCTTCAGGAGTTGAACGACCTGTGGTTGTTATGGCATGGCCCAGGTAATACTGGGTGGTCTTAATGTACAGTTCATTTCAACGTCTTTATATCAATTTCAATACATTTGTGTCTGTATTTTGGAAAGCTATACCAGCTTATCTTTCTGCCAAGTTGACAAAATTAACCAAAAATATGATGTAATTGATTTATAAAAAATATACACTAATTGCAAAATAGTGTCCCTTTAAGTATTTAGTCAAATAATGTGCCTCTGTTTGAATAAGTGCCATGTTTGCATACAAGTGAACCATGCTTACCAACATTATCTTGATGAAGTTCCACCATAGAACAAATATTTTTCTACACAAACATGTTGTGAGGCCAGGTTAAATATGTAGGCCCTATGATATATATGGCTGATCTATACTATATTTAGAGGTGCAGTGGCACACTTCAACAAACGGATTTACAATGACCCTTCAGACTGTGTTGAACTCCACCATTTATAGACTTGCGGTGACAAACAATCTTATTATGAGATTTATCTTCACCCCAACTGGGTTTGAGGATCAACATGCTTATTCTCATGTCTCATAGTTCTCCACTGAGCTTCCCAACTGAAATAATAACCCGCCGATTATGGTTAAAACGTGGTGTCAGCCCCGAAATGATTGAAAAAATGAGCCCTGTCGCGGCATAATGGAAACTCCCGACTCCTGTTCGGAATACATAAAGGCAAGGAGTGAAAGAGATTTCGATCAGGGCTCTCTGGCTTGAATTAATCACTCACTGTTTAATGGATCTTTGAGGCTTGTGCTTGACGCAGTGAGGAGCTGCATTTCTTGTATTCCGAGACCAACAGGACCCTGGATTTTTCATCAGAAACCTGCTGCCTCCTTGAAAATGTCTTGGGGTTCATGGTGACATAGGGTTCCAGTTTCTGATCGGGAAAGGCTAGAGGGATTCTGCTCCGCAGTTGTAAGCAGGTAAGCGCTTAAATGTTTCTGGTTAGTGGAGGAATGCTGTACTCTAATACGCTTCAATGCCACAGTAGACACAATACGACTTAATTTTCTAACATATTCAACGTACACGTTGTAGTCGTGTCTTTAAATATCGGCACAGTACATTGAAAGTCAACGATGTAAAAGTGATTGCGTGTTATTAGCGAGAATAGTTTTCACACATGAGCCATATTCCAATGGCTACGTGTGTTAGCAACACATTGTAGCATATCACTTATCCTTGAGTTAGCTGTAGAAAATGTAGACCTGGTTTGAAGTTGCATATGCATGCATAAAACTTAAACACATTTTGCACATGCCTTTATGATGACATGCATAGTTTAAGTGGTTTGGAATGTGTTTATTTTATCAGTGAACGAACAAATCTAGGTATTTAAACTGGAGCACGTTACAAATAATATTCACGTAGAGTGGTTTCTACGTTATTTGATATAGCTAGGTTTATAATAATCTGTCCCATATAGAGAAATACACAACCATATTGACTAAATAGAAAATCAGGGTTGCCATGCTCCAAACATCTTTATTTTATCTCATTTAATGTTCATTGTATGTCATGTGCAATTGGAATGCAAAAGTAAAAGGGACGCCAACATTGAAGTTGCCACTATTGTATGACATGCATTTCAGCACCATGGACAGCGAACGGACCCTCTTTACCGCTAGAGTTCGCCTTGAACCATAGAAGATATTTTTTTCTCTCATGGCTTCGCTTCATGGGGTTTCTGAGAATTATATGACAACTGTGTTACTTTCCTATTTAATTAAATTATGAACAATTTGCTAAATGTACACTAGTGCGCAGATCCTTGCTGACGTCAAGGCGACACCTTATCTGATAATTTCTCAGAGGTCTTAAACGTTCAGAATTTGAGTTTGCGTGCAGAATGGTAGGTTACAGAATAAGCAACATACTGTATGACATCCAGAGTACAGCCCGATGTGCTAGGCGCGCCAGGTCCGCGAGGACACGAGGAACTGACCCAGTCAACAGGGCTAATCTGTACTGGTGAGTCTACATGACATACCCTACAGTACACATAAATACTTAGCCTACTGTAACATATTGCTGCACCATGTGCAGTTAAACATCGCGGGTATAATTAATCGGTGACTATGTAGACTCTTAGTTGCATGCCTCTGAGCATGGTAATACATTTTGTAATTCATGTGAAATAAGGGTTTGTGACGTGTATAAACACGCAGGCAGGCTAAGTTAGGGTATGGATTTATCCCTATAAAAGTGACATCAGATGATTGAATTATCTCAGAGATGTTGGATTGCAGTTGATTTTATTCAACGACAAAATATTTGTTTTTATCCTGTGATTCATATCCGTCGTCACATAATTTATACGGTTGAAGTCAGACCTATACAAACAACAATATGCCCCTCTATGGATATAGGCAGAGCTAGTGTATGGGGCAGGGGGTGCAGCCTACATCTACTTGGTTGAATATAAGTCGTCTTTGCTATTCATCTTGTATGCAAATGTATATTGTATAGCCTAGGTGTCTGTAAATATTGTTTACAAATATTGTTGCAATATCTTTCTACACGTCTTTTTTTGTGCAACTCTTCTTTTTTTCTTCTTCTTTTTTTTAACCAATATGCAAATATTGTATATTGCATTATTTTTGTGGATCAACTGCACCATTTGATGAATGTGTGGCATTGATAATGAAATTCTAAATTGATTCACGATATTGAGTAGGCCTTATTTGCATGAGTGCTGAGGAAGTGTGGTTCGCTTACAAAGGTTGCCATGACAAGAGCCTAATGCTCAGCTGATACTCAGCCAAACATATTACGACAACAGCTTGAGCTGTTGCGTATAGTGGTGCGTAAACCCTCGGCTTACACAGTTGACAAGTAAAATAAAAGGTATACTCATCTATTACGCGCTCACCTGGCACATGGCACAAGTGCATTGTATCAATATGTTGAACGAAACATGTATACATAAAGACAGTAGGCTACGAAGACAATAATTAAAACAAATCTATGCTTTTTTCTTCCTATTGTTTACCCCTCATTGTCATGACACCATTTACTTTCCACGTCTTTGTAAATAGTGGTGGGATGAGCAACCGAACTTGATGTTTGCAGCTAAACCGAGAGAGTTTTGACGATTTGAAAACATCCTCACACAGTTTCATAGCTACTGTCGCTGGAGCTTTGCCTCACATTAGCATCCCGCATCTCCTTCTCCTGTCCCTGTCTTTCTTATCTTGATTATGCAGCTTGAAGATTGAGTCAGCTGTTTTGTATGCAAGTTGCCTTAGCTTGGTTATTTGTGGAATAGAGTGAGATCGTGCTGCGGATACTGAAAATAATTACAGCTTCTCGTGACGGTAAGGAGTGGAGGAGACGAAGCTGTCCTGATCGATATTGCCATTGGAAAAAGACATACAGTACCTTCAGAAAGTATTCACACCCCTTGACGTTATTCCACATGTAGTTGTGTTACAGCCTGAATTTAAAATGGATTACATTTTGATTTTGTGTCACAGGTCTACACACAATATCCCATCATGTCAAAGTGGCATTAGGTTTTTGAAATGTTTACTAAGTAACGAAAATGAAACGCTTGAGTCAGTAAGTATTCAACCCCTTTGTTATGGCAAGGCTAAGTACCTTCAGGAGTGAACATTTGCAATAATAGTGTTTAACATGATTTTGCACCCCACACATACAATTATCTGTAAAGTCCCTGAATCTGTGTTTGTGAATTTCAAACACCGATTCAACCACACAGACCAGTGAGGTTTTCCAATGGCTTGCAAAGAAGGGCACCTATTGGTAGAATAAAAGCAGACATTGAATATCCCTTTGATCATGATGAAATTATTAATTACACTTTGGATGGTGTATCAATACACCCAGTCACTACAAAGATACAGGCGTCCATCCTAACTCAGTTGTCGGAGAGGAAGGAAACCGCTCAGGAATTTCACCATGAGGCCAATGGTGATTTTAAAACAGTTACAGAGTTTAATGGCTGTGATAGGACAAAACTGAGGATGGATCAACAACAATGTAATTAGTTCACAACACTAACCTAAATGACAGAGTTAAAAGAAGGAAGCCTGTACAGAATAAAATATTACAAAACATGCATCCTGTTTGCAACAAGGCACAAGTCGCAGTTGTAAATGAGAACTTGTTCTCATCTGGCTTTATTTAACCTGGTTAAATAAAGGTGAAATAAATACATAAAACAAAACAAAAAACTCAAGTAAAACTGCAACAAAATGTGGCAAACAAGTAAACTTTTTTAAATCCTCAATACAAAGCGTCATGTTTGGGGCAAATCTAACACAATAAATTCACTGGGTACCACTCTTCATATTTTCCAGCATGGTGGTGGCTGCATCATGTTATGGGTATGCTTGTGATCGCCAGGGACTAAGGAGTTTTTTAGGATAAAAATAAACCGAATACAGCTATAAGCACAGACAAAATCCTAGAGGAAAATCTGGTTCAGTCTGCTTTCCAACAGACACTGGGAGACAAACATACCTTTCAGCAGGACAATAACCTAAAATACCAGGCCAAATCTACACTGGAGTTGCTTACCAACACGACATTGAATATTCCTGAGTGGCCTAGTTACAGTTTTGACCTAAATCAGCATTAAAATCTATGGCAAGACTTGAAAATGTCTGTCCAGCAGATATCAACACTCAACTTGACAGAGCTTGAAGAATTTAAAGAATAATAATGGGAAAACATTTAACAATCCAGGTGTGCAACGCACTTAGAGATTTACCCAGAAAGACTTACAGCTGTAATCGCCACCAATGGTGCTTCTACAAGGTATTGACTTAGGGGTGTGAATACTTATGTAAAGATAAAATATATATTTAATCCATTTTGAATTCAGGCTGAAACACAACAAAATGTGAAATAAGTCAGGGGGTATGAATACATTCTGAAGACACTGTAAGTGGTGATGCTTATGATGATGATGAGGAGGAGGATGATGATGAGTCTACTGGTGGTGATAGGTTGTCAATGTAGTTGTAGAACTAAAGTAAACTTGTGCATAACTTTGCGAAGACATAGTACCTTTAATCCGGCATGGTAATTGGTGATTTCCTGGACAATGCAACAAAGCATTATACTCTTGTTGGAAAAAAAGTGATAAAAAGTACTACACAATAAGGAATCATACTGAAGATGAACGAAAACATGACTGTCTTGTAGAAGGCATCTATGCTTTGTTTCAGAATTGTTTGTAGTAGATGCGCTGCATGTTGTAGAGAAATTACCTAAGCATGACATACTGGCGTGCTCAAACCCAGATGCTCTGGGTAAATGGTTAACAATGTGTAAAGTGTAATCAAAGAGACCAGTCATGCTTTGTGGACAGAGCTAAGAAACATATGGTACAACAGCATGCCAAAATCTGCAGTTACAATACCACAATACTGTAGCGGCCCCAGCATCCGTACGACATCAGTATCCTCCTCAATAGGGCCTCTTAGTGGAATGTCTTAAGCTTCTACAAACTCTATGCAGACGCAAGATTCGGTATTGAAATGTCCTTTTTCATCACAAAAGGGGAAGCTCCTTGTAATACCTGAAGATTGAGCAGGAGACATGCCTTATTTGACACGGAGAGGGGGGAAGCTAAAAAGGCTAGCAAGCTTGCTATGTTTTTAGCCAGGCTAAAGTCATCTAGCCAGACTGCCAACTAAACTCGACAAAAAAAGAAACAGAAAAGCATCCTCTCACTGTCAACTGTGTTTATCTTCAGCAAACTTAACATGTGTAAATATTTGTATGAACATAACAAGATTCAACAACTGAGGCATAAACTGAACAAGTTCCACAGACATGTGACTAACAGGAATGGAATACTGTGTCCCTGAACAAAGGGGGGGTCAAAATCAAAAGTAACTGTCAGTATCTGGTGTGGCCACCAGCTGCATGCAGTGCATCTCCTCCTCATGGACTGCACCAGATTTGGCCATTCTTGCTGTGAGATGTTACCCCACTCTTCCACCAAGGCACCTGCAAGTTCTCAGACATTTCTGGGGGGAATGGTCCTAGCCCTCACCCTCCGATCCAACAGGTCCCAGACGGGCTCAATGGGATTGAGACCCGGGCTCTTCGCTGGCCATGGCAGAACACTGACATTACTGTCTTGCAGGAAATCACACACAAAATGAGCAGTCTGGCTGATGGCATTGTCATTCTGGAGGGTCATGTCAGTATGAGCCTGCAGGAAGGGTACCACATGAGGGAGAAGGATGTCTTCCCTGTAACGCACAGCGTTGAGATTTCCTGCGATGATAACAATCTCAGTTCGATGATGCTGTGACATACCGCCCCAGACCATGACAAACCCTCCACCTCCAAATTGATCCCTCTCCAGAGTACCATCACCCCTGGTGAGACAAAACCACGACTCGTCAGTGAAGAGCACTTTTTGCCAGTCCTGTCTGGTCCAGCGACGGTGGGTTTGTGTCCATAGGCAACGTTGTTGCCGGTGATGTCGAGTGAGGACCTGCCTTACAACAGGCCTATAAGCCCTCAGTCCAGCCTCTCTCAGCCAATTGCGGACAGTCTGAGCACTGATGGTGGGATTGTGCATTCCTGGTGTAACTTGGGCACTTGTTGTTTCCATCCTGTACCTGTCCCGCAGGTGTGATGTTCGGATGTACCAATCCTGTGCAGGTGTTGTTACACGTGGTCTGCCACTTTGAGGACGATCATCTGTCCCTCCTGTCTCCCTGTAGCGCTGTCATAGGCGTCTCACAGTACGGACATTGCAATTTATTGCCCTGGCCACATCTGCAGTCCTCATGCCTCCTTGCAGCTGCCTAAGGCGCATTCATGCATATGAGCAGGGACCCTGGGCATCTTTCTTTTGGTGTTTTTCAGAGTCAATAGAAATGCCTCTTTAGTGTCTTAAGTTTTCATAACTGTGACATTAATTGCCTACCGTCTGTAAGCTGTTAGTGTCTTAATGACTGTTGCACAGGTGCATGTTCGTGAGTTGTTTATGGTTCATTGAACAAGCATGGGAAACAGTGTTTAAACCCTTTACAATGAAGATATGAATTATTATGAATTATCTTTGAAAGACAGGATCCTGAAAAAGGGACGTTTCTTTTTTTGTAGTAACCTTTTGGTGTTGGATTGGCAGCTGCGAGGTCATGGAGTCCCATTTGGTCGAACCCAGAAGTGGGTTGGTGCTGCTGTGAGAGCATCAGTACGGGGCTTTGACCTGAGGGACCATCACACAGAGAAGCATAGGACCTGCAGCGATCACAGCCTCAATACAACACCAACGATCTTGTGAAGAGGTTAAGACCTGTTGGTATTATAGTTTATAGTACTGATGACTTTGAGTCCAGTTATGGCTACAATATGATGTCATGAGTAGTGTTTGCATTGAGTATTGACTCTAGTATGTGGACAAACCAAGAGGTTTTGAGTGAGACCAGCATAGTCCAAGTCAGCCTCATCACCAAGAGGTGTCTTGGTAAATTATGCAATAACACCGGCTGGAATCTATGAGAATCAAATATTTTGTTTACATATTAATGTAGGGGGCATAATACCTTATGTGCTTTACTTCATGTTTCCTTTCATCTCATACAGATGAGGAATAGGATTAGGCCTGCTATGGAAAATAGATATCTGAGATGCTATCATGTCAAACATGTTACATGGCAGGATTATGAGAAAAGTTGTGTGTAATTGTGAAATGATCATCTTTAAAATTCAGACAAGATAATTAAATGGCACATGTGAGGGAAGTGTCTGTGGTACTAATAAGATATCAGCTTGAAGTAGCATATGTGCTGCAATTCCTCCCTCTCCTTTGGGATAACAAGTGTCCCACTGGGCACACTATGTCATTTCAACAGGGCTGGGCTTGGTTAGCAACCTGGATGGGAGAGCAAAGGGTCACTGTAGATATATCAATTCTCGTGTAGGACTTTTTTCTTTCTTCTGATAGTGGATATAGTGCTGAAGATCTGACCTGTGTTTTAAAGGTGAACATGACATATATTTTAAAGGTGAAAATTAAATATATTTTATAAAAGGTTTGTCCACACTGATATTTGGTTACCATGATGACATAATCACCCTCAAAACAAGTTTCACCCTCAAAACAACCGCTTTGATGACTTTTTCAAATCCCATGTATTTTCCACGCAGATTCCATGTCACAATACGTTGACACATTCCATTGAAACAATTTTGATTCAACCAGTTTGTACCCAGTGGGATGTGCCTTTTGATAAATGTATCTCATTAACATATGCAGACTGTAATCTGTTTGTTTGAAATGGATGGAAATGATTGGTGATTGAAATTGTAAATGTTGACAGTGTTTAAAACCCCTCCATTATAGTCAACATCACACCCTGCCTCTTGTCATTTAAAGACAATGAACACTGTGACACAGGCATTGTACCACACTGTGGTGGCATATGCTAGACTGAGCCACAGTTCTATAGTCAAACTGCATCCGTTTAAATTAAAGGTGAGATTCCAGTTTGCAAATCCCAACTGAAGAAACTGCGTAGTTCTATACTGTAAAACACAAGTTCAACATTTCATTGAAACATGGAGGGTCTTTAAATGCCTCCGATTTGAAGGACATGTTTGTCATAAAGACATTGTCTGAATTGTATCTCGGGACAATTGATATCCAAAATAAAGTCTATTGACAGTCCCTGAGCATTCAGTGGCAAGAAACAATATGACTGAAGGTTGAGGACTTTCTGTATCTAATGGAGCCTGGAAATTGCAGATAAGCTGGAAATACAAAGCTGATGTCCTAAAGCTGGATGGTTGCCCTTGGGTCCTGTTGTATTTCAATTCTGCAAAGCAAAGATGGCACAATTGCCGAGATAGTATCTTTTAGAAAGCATACAAAATGGCATTCGCAAGCTTCACCTTGAATCAGCAGCTTGTTTGACTCATTAACTGTGTATGGCGTTTACTGAGCTGTGACCTGGACCCGTCTCAAGAAGAAATGTGTTGGCGTTTACTTAGGAGACTTTATTGAAGGTGGCAGAGATGGCCATTTAGATCCCGGATACATCTAGAAACTAATGGGACCAGATGATGCAAAGCATATTTTGTACTTGAGAAAAGTTTGCTTCCAGTGTCAGTTTCAGAGTGTTGTTGGGTTGACGATTAAGCGCTGTCTCCAGTTCACAAAGGTCGAATTTCCTCAAGATCACTGTTGTTTAAAAGCAGTCGAGCCCCTTATCATGCCGTACCACCCTGCTGAAGAAGAGTGGCCATGTGAAAAGGAGACAGACACATTATAATAGGAGTCTAATTGTTGAGAAGTTTTCCTTCGCAGGGGTTGGCTCGGTTGGTAATTTTAATCAGTCACAACTCATATACGAGTGCACAGAGATGAAAATCGTTCTGGTGTGCCAGGCATGTAGTTCCTCAGCCTCATGCTGACTGATTTATGACGGAAGAAAACCTTTAGCAAACAAGCAACACACAAGTGGCACGGCAGCGAGGCATATTGAACGTCCCTCTCCCCCTCCCTCGTCCCCCTCTCCCTTGCCATCTTCTCTGCAAAGTAATTACAGGGCAGGGCTACAAAATACCACGGGGGCTGTATACCTGCAGGCTGCAGCACCGCACGGGTTGATGAATATCCTGCGCATGAGAACCCATTAAAACGGGCGATACATAACGGGTTTGTCAATGTGCTCACTTCAGAGGCTTTCTTATTGATCTGGCTTTATTGAGTGAGTGTACGAGAAACAGTATTTCCTTCACTGAATTACATACTCTTGGATGGCGGAATATGCATACGAGGCACACTGCAGAAATTCAGGGTGAAAGGTCAACCGCATAACACAGAGGAAAGATAAAGCAATGTATGCACATGCCAAGAAACTGTCAGAAATAGTAACAATAATAACAAATGTATTCTATTAAAAACATATCCAATCAGGCATAACAACACAACACCATCTTTTTTGTTTACTTGTTTGAAAAACCTGTCAAAAACATTTTTTCTTCAATACATTATACAGTTGTCCTACTAATACATTTACAAATGACATGAACATTGCCATTTTGAAACAGCACACTGTCTGTGAAGTCTCTGGCCGAAAACATTGTTTGTGTCAATGTGTTATGCATATCAGATGATAGGAAAAGCTAAAGAAGTTGAGGCCAAATATATTGATGTTGTTCATATTGTTTAGTTGTATAGCAAAATATGTGTTCCACTAGGTATGATGCTTGAGTCTATCATTCACGCTTAAGTGATTAGACTGGTTGCAAGGGGACTGGACACTACTGAAAAACGTGAGGTGGGACCAACACACACGCACACGCACACACACGCACGCACGCGCGCACGCACACACACACACACGCACGCACGCACGCACGCACGCACGCACACACACACACACACACACACACACACACACACACACACACACACACACACACATCAGCAACATCCTGATCAATGAAGAGGCTGGATACCAGTCACTTGAATTAGAACCTCTGTGAAATACAAAACCTCAGGAGTAAGACCTGCAAAGTTCAAATAATTCCGGTTCCTCTGTATCTAGGAAGTAAATTGCATGAATGTATTAAAGCTGCAATATGTGACTTTTTGACGTGTAGAAATATGCATTATAGATCTGTCATTCTCATTGAAAGCAAGTCTACGAAGCGGTAGATCTGTTCTATGTGCGCTATTTCTTTTACTTTAGATTTTGTACACAAGCTTCGAACAGCTGAAAATATTATATTTTTGGTTATGAAAAATATATTTCACAACGGTTTAGATGGTACAATGATTCTCTATACTATACTTGCTTGTTTTGTCACATAAACTGAAATTAAGCAAATTTTAGCAACCACAAAAAAAAGGTGTTAAAAAAAGTCTAAAGAAATGTACACTTAGAAATGCAGTGAATTTGTTATGTCTTACTTCAGGTAAATATATATGTATATAAGTTTAACATCTCCCCTTTAGATGAGATTGGATTCATAATAGTTTGATAATTACAATTGCATGTATGGTATGATGGTGTGCGAATCAGTCAACTGTAAATATATGATTTAATATAGTCTATTGTCTTTACAAAACAGCAGTCTCTCAGCAAGATCATGTAATAGATCATTAAGATAAACACTTGCCTACCTAGAGGGAGTTTCCATACAGAGTTCCATCACAGTGCAGGTGGGTGATTCACTTTGCAGTAGTGACTGAGGTTCCGGCAGAGAGGTGAGTGTGCACTGCCCAACCCTGTGCTGCATGTTTTAACTATAGCCGCTTCAAGCCGTGGAAGTGCCAAACCCTCCTCACCATAATCAATACTTATCTCTCTCTCTTTGAATGTCAAGTGATCACATTGCCTCAGATCCGCCCCTGTGCATGCTAAAATGCTGTGGATAGATGCTTGTCTTTGCCTGAAAGAGATTCTATGATTGACAGGGCTTTCAGTATTTATGTGAATTATTAAGAGATCAAATACAATGTGAAATCCATGCAATAGCACATGTCTTTGTGGTGTTCAGTATGGATCTATATGTGTGGGCTTTTGATGATACACACCCTGTAAAGCAATTGGTAGTTGTTTTTTATGATGCAGAGCATTACTCCCATTGGTATGTACAGCCAAACAGCTGAGACAACAGGTATGTTTTAAAAAGTGAAGAAGTGAAGTCAATGGAACAGGTGGGATTTGATGGAGCCAGCCACACTGCCATCTGCAATGAAATACTTCCTGCCTCTTGGAATGGATTGTCTAATGCCCTGCTTATCTAATTAATAACGTGCTTGTCTGCTAAACAGACATGGAAAAGTTGACAAAACATGAACGTTACACACTGTAATTCTGTCAATTCTACCGTGGGAAATCAAGAGAGCGAAGGAGAAACCGAATTGAAAGGAACTCATTGCCTTGGAGAAATAGTCCAAATTGGCGCTGCCGCAGCACAGCGTCCAGTGAGGTGTTTGGATGGGCGTGTGGCTAGATGAGGTGAGGTAGGAGACATGGCAGTGAACAGTGGTGACAGCGCCGCTAGAGCCATGCCATCATCAGTCATAGGTAATGTGAGCAGGGTTAGTGAAGCATGACCTCTATGTTGAGCCTCTATGAGCAACCTTTGACCTCAGACATAGCTTCAGTAACCACAGTGTCACACCAGACGAGAGAACGGGGATGACACTTGACATCAATGCCTACGTCATTTGAAGAAAGATGATTGATAGCTTACAAATCCATGGACAGGGAGCTACTTTTTCATGTGCGACATCCATGTTCTCAATTCAGCCCCATTTTTAGGGGCACCATTTAGGACCCAAAGTCCCTTTTTAAGGGAGTGAGGTAATTAAGCAAAATGTATTTTAAATTCTATTGACTGCAGACTGTGAAGCAGCTGTAGCTTTAATGCAGCTCTTTTAAGGGTCTCTAAGCACTTCTGTCAAGATGCACCATAAATCAACATTTTGGCCTGCTGAGTCTTCGCAATTACCTAAGCTCAAGTATTGATTCATAATTAAGGACTATTAGAGATTTAAAATCATTCATGCAATGTCCGCATTAGGAGTTAAGATAGTCCCTATTCCCCTCCTCCTCCCACTGCACACTCAGACCCCACCCCCTCGTTATGGACATTTCTATATACATTAATTGGTATTATTATCCATGTTTTTACTATATATTTATTTTGTTATTTCAATGCATTGCTGGAGTTTGGCGCTCAAGAATGACATCTGTCACTCTATACATGTGACTATTAAACTAATCTAATCTAAACTCAGGATTTCCATCAGTATTACTGGAGGAATCTAATGGATTGTCAACAAGAGAGTGAAGAGATGGCATTGTTACCATAGGAACTGCCTCTAAACAGACTAGCATCTACTTATTAAAATGTGCCAGTATTCACACCGTTTTCCGGCCACAGTGTATGATAACAATTATGTTGGAGAGCATGCTTTACTTACTGGCCCTCCCTCTTCCTTCTGCTGTATGTATGGAAAACATGTCATTACATTATAAGGTAGTGGTCTTTCAACTGCTTTTACTATTGGTAGCGCATATGAAATAAAACACGATTTGCATATTGATTTGTTTGTAGAACAGTAGTGCTGTCCTGATTGTCAGTACTGTCAAGTATTGTGTGTGTTGAAATGCTTGAATTAAAAAATAAATAATCTAACTTAGTTTTGGAATAACGTAATCCTTTTTTTTGTCCCAATTTAGAAACAGTTTCTGTTGTCACTATTGTTTTGTCTGAGATCTTTAAGAGCATGTTGACCACAGCCTAGGCATTTCCAAAGAAGTGGCCGCCCAGATGATGATCGATTGCAGAGTAATGAAGGTGGACACAGCATTGGGCTTTCAGGGCAACAGCTTCACACAGCAACACCAAATGAATTAAATACCTTTAGCTCACTATATGTTGTGTGTCCTGAGCAATGAAGTCGATCCCTTGCCATGCCAAGTTTGGAGAGTGCCATTGCACAGAGCCATGCATCATGATTCAGATCAGACTCTAGATTCCTCTGAGAAGTTGCAGTGCCTAGTGAAAGCCTACCCACCCCTTGCACAGTCTTCACATTTTGCTGACATACAATTTTACGTTAGGAAATACATTAGATGTATTTCCTACCGATGTACACAACCTACTCCACATGTGAAACAACTATTATAGAAAATTGTCCAAATGAATACAAATTCAAAACATGTATTGATGACTTATATATTAGTACTTGGTGAAAATACATTTTACAGTCATTACAGCTGTGATTCATTTGGATAAAGATCCTACCAACCTTGCACAACTCTTAGGGAAACATATAACCATTGTTGTTGTCAAAATTGCTCAAGCTCAGTACATTTGGTTGGGAATCATTGATGGACAGCAATATTCAAACCCTGTCTCTGATTTTTAAGTCAGGACTGGGACTGGACCATTCAGGAACACTGAGCACCTCTTTATCATTACAATCTGTATAGTCGCCCGGTTGTAACTGTACAACTCTATCCCAGGGTTAGGTTTACAGAAGACGAGGGTGGGTTTTCCTCTTTTTGCCTGGGCTTTGCTACTTTCATATTTATTTTGATTCTGACAAACTTCCCAGTCCCTGCCGGGGACGGACATACTGTACGTATAACATAATGCTGCCACCACAATACTTGAAAATACAGAGTATCAACCACATAGCATTCACTCCACATTCACTCCACATTACTGGCCTCTATGACAACGTCAAAATAATGAATCCACTCCAAATCATTTTGTTCTGTTTGCAACAAGGCCATTAAGTAATACTGCAAGACAATTTGGCAAATAAATACATTTTTGGGCCTAAATTAAAAACTACAGGTGTGGGACAAATACAACACAACACAGAGTGAAAGTATTGTGGTGGCAGCATCATGTCAGTGGCAGGACTGGGGACTTTTTCAGGGTTTAAAGAAATATGATAGCAGCAAAGCCAAAGTAAAGAAAGTTAGAGGAAAACCTGCCTGAGCCTTCTGAAAAAATAACCCTGAGATAAAAATTCAACATTTCAGCGGGACAATTACCCAAATGTTCATGCCAAAGACACACCAGATTAGCTTTCGAAGAGGTGTTGAGTGGTCCTGAGTGCTCCAGCCTCAGTCCCGACTTAAATTAGATTGAAAATCAGAGACAAGGTTGTAATATTGCTGTCCATCAATGATTCCTAATCAAATTGACTGAGCTTGAGTTATCTTGGCAAAAACAATAGACATACAGTTGAAGTCGGAAGATTGCGTAAACCTTAGCCAAATACATTTAAACTCAGCTTTTCACAATTCCTGACATTTAATCCTAGTAAAAATTCCCTGTCTTGGTTCAGTTAGGATCACCACTTTATTATAAGAATGTGAAATGTCAGAATAATAGTAGAAAGAATTATTTCTTTCAGCTTTCATTTCTTTCATCACATTCCCAGTGGATCAGAAGTCCACATACACTCGATTAGTATTTGGTAGCATTGTCTTTAAATTGTTTAACTTGGGTCAAACGTTTCACGTAGCCTTCCACAAGCTTCCCACAATGAGTTGGGTGAATTTTGGCTCATTCCTCCTGACAGAACTGGTGTAACTGAGTCAGGTTTGTAGGCCTCCTTGCTCGCACACACTTTTTCACTTCTGCCAACCAATTTTCTGTAGGATTGAGGTCAGGGCTTTGTGATGGCCACTCCAATACATTGACTTTGTTGTCCTTAAGCCATTTTGTCACAACTTAAGAAGTATGCTTGGGGTCATTGTCCATTTGGAAGACCCATTTGCGACCAAGCTTTAACTTCCTGACTGATGTCTTCAGATGTTGCTTTAATATATCCACGTAATTTTCCCACCTCATGATGCCATCTATTTTGTGATGTGCTGCTCAAAGCACCCGCACAACATGATGCTGCCACCTCCGTGCTTCAGTGTTGGGATGGTGTTCTTCGGCTTGCAAGCCTCCCCCTTTTTCCTCCAAACATAACAATGGTCATTATGGCCAAATAGTTCTATTTTTATTTCATCAGACCAGAGGACATTTCTCCAAAAAGTACGATCTTTGTCCCCATGTGCAGTTACAAACTGTAGTCTGACTTTTTTATGGCGGTTTTGGAGCAGTGGCTTCGTCCTTGCTGAGCGGCCTTTCAGGTTATGTCGATATAGGACTTTAATGTGGATATAGATACTTTTGTACCTGTTTCCTCCAGCATCTTCAAGGTCCTTTGCTGTTGTTCTGGGATTATTTTCACTTTTCTCACCAAAGTAAATTAATCTCTAGGAGAAAGAACGCATCTCCTTCCTGAGCGGTATGACGGCTGCATGGTCCCATGGTGATTATACTTGCGTACTATTGTTTGTAGAGATTAACTTGGTACCTTCAGGCATTTGAAAATTGCTCCCAAGGATGAACCAGACTTGTGGAGGTCTACATTTGTTTCTGATGTCTTGGCTGATTTCTTTTGATTTTTCCATGATGTCAAGCAAAGTTTGAAGGATGGCCTTGAAATACATCAACAGGTACACCTCCAATTGACCTAAATTATGTCAATTAGCCTATCAGAAGCTTCTAAAGCCATGACATAATTTTCTGGAATTTTCCAAGCTGTTTAAAGGCACAGTCAACTTAGTGTATGTAAACTTCTGACCCACTGGAATTGTGATACAGTGAATTATAAGTGAAATAATCTGTCTGTAAACAATTGTTAGAAAAATTACTTGTGTCATGCACAAAGTAGATGTCCTAAACGACTTGCCAAAACAATAGTCTGTAAACAAGAAATGTATGGAGTGGTTGAAAACTATTTTTAATGACTCCAACCTAAGTGTATGTAAACTTCCGACTTCAACTGTATGTTTCCCTAAGTGTGCAAAGTTGTTAGAATCTCATTCAAAATGATTCACAGCTGTAATAGCTGCCAAAGGTGCTTCGACCAGGGGTGGGGGGGAGGAAGACATATGCAATCAAGACATCTTCGTTTTTGTGTTATTAATTTTGTAATAAAATATAAACAAATCGTTCACTTTGAAATTGTGGAGTAGGTTATGTAGATCTTCAGAGAAAACATCTAAATGTAATTCCTTTTTAGATCGAATTGTAAGGCAGCAAAAGAAGAGTGTGCACGCGGTGTGTAGACTGAGTTATGTTCTGTAGACAGGAGCCACACACATTTCAATATTTACACGATGCAAACGCCATGAGCATGTCACTTAAACCAGAGGAAGGAACAACATCTCTATGTCTATAACTTATTTTCCTTCCCTCCCATGTGATGTAGGAATAGACAAACATCTTGGCAGCATGCTAGATTCTTTGCAAAGATCCCTTTTTTAATGATTATTATTCAGGCCGACAGCTGGCAAGAATAGTGGTGCTTCCACAGCTGCGGCGCATCAATCTGACGGTCCACCTGTTGTCTCCTCACTCACACGCCCTGTGCTGCTCATTAAACAGTGCTGCCTTTCAGGCCGCATCAGCTCAGCCTGGTGATCACCCACTGTGAGACCAGAGCACTGAGAGAGAGGGAGAGGAGAGGGAGAAAGGAGAGAGAGAGGGATTTAGGGTGCCACATTGCTGAGCCTGTGAGGTGTTATCCCTGAGATAAATGTGAGGTGTTATCCCTGAGATAAATGTGAGGTGTTATCCCTGAGATAAATGTGAGGTGTTATCCCTGAGATAAATGTGGAGATCTGTGTAAATCCTGCATGTCCTGCATGTCAATTATGCCATCCTACCTTTTTAGCAAGACCATGTGATTCTTTGTGCCGAGCCAGTGTGAGATGAGGAAGAGAAATATAGAAGGATATGTCCAGATCAAGGGGACATGGAGATAGATTTCTAAACTATTTTGCCTTGCAAAAAATATTAGAATTCACTCACAAACTCTCAGCTAAGAACTTCAAATTATATTCTTAATTAATGTGCACCAGTCTGGTTTTAGGCCTGGACATAGCACCATTGAAGCAACTATGCAAGTCTTAGATTCTGACTTAAATTGCTTATTTCATAGGAATCACTATGCTACCACATCTATATACGGCCTTTGATACCGTCGACCACCACTCATTCAACGGTTGTCTGAAATGGGCCTCGACCATGCGTTTTGCAAGTGGTTTAGGAACTATCTGTCAGACAGTACACAATGTGTGCTTTCTGATGGTGTCAAGTTACCTCGATAGTAATAAAGGTGTCCTGCAGGGGTTGATTTTGGGACCTGTCCTCTACTGTATAGAAATAATATTGGTCTATCTGCAAAAACCTGTAATATCCATCTGTATGCAGATGACACTGTTATGTACGCTGTTGCCCCTTCTGCTGACCAGGCTATGTTAGACCTGCATTCTGATTTTGTTGCCTGGCAGAAAGACCTTGCTGATTTAAAATTGGCACTTAATTGCGGGAAAAACTGAATGTATGATTTTTTCCTATTCTCATAGAAATATTTCAGATGGTTTACACATTTATGCCTGTAAATATCAAGGCATTTTGATTTATAGAAATAGATCACACCTCTCCCTAAACAGCCACTACTCTAAAACCCTTGGATACAGTGTACCATAGAGTGCTTATCATAGGTGACAGGTTTAATACTCATCACTGCATCCTTTATCAAAAGGTCAGCTGGACCTCTCTAAATTCCTGTAGATCACTTCATTTCTCCCATTTTGTTTACAAAGCTTTGCTGCACAAGCTTCTAAAATATCTCACTTCTCTGTTAAAGTAGAGGCACAAAACCCGCTCACAGGGTTGGTTAACTCTTGAGGTCCCTCGTGTCTCTACCAACCTGGGTAAATCAGCCTTTCGTTTTAACGCACCCCATGTTTAGAAAAATGATAATCCTCATTACATCTTGAATCCCTGGTGCCAATAGTGTAGTTTCGAACGAGGAATGAATTCACTGAGGTATGCAAGTGTTTTGGTTGATTGGAATAATTTGTTTGTGTTGTTGAAATGTTGAATTATTTTCCTGTTTTATTGAAATGTTCATGTTGATTTGTTTGTTCTCAGGGCACCATTGAGAATGAGAATGCAAGTTAAAAGTTACATTTATGAAACCAAATCCATTTGGAATCCACATCTGTGTTAGAATCTTAAATGAAACTGCACCCCCTGCAAGCTTCTGTTTCCTTATTAGTATTATTGCAGGGACTGGACTGAACCTTTACTCTTTGTACCCACAGGCAGTAACCCAATGGCCATGTTGTAGGTTAACAACTGCACACCATAATCACATTCCTGGATCATAATTAACCATGTCTGATTGCATTTTCTCATTTGTTTCACTTAAATATGACCAGATTAAAGGATGTTTGATCTTTGAATTAATCATCAACTAGTATTATTTATTTATCCTCCACCAGTATTAATTCCGTAATGTTCCATGACTTCTTTCCAGTAATAAGAGTGTGAACACATCCTTAGAAACACAGAAGTAAATAAGGGCATCTAAAGTGGTCTGTGTTGCATAAATTAAGTTGCCATATTAATCACACCATAGAAGAAGGCTGAGAATCCAATGAATTCTCTTTGATTCTCCTATAAGATCTGGAGCTGTTGATCAACTATAATCCCTTCTGACCCCCATGGAAAGCCACATGAACCACACCCCAAACACAGGAAACTGTTTCCTCCTGGCAGGGGCGGAAGAAAGGAAACCACGGCCGATGCTCGTCTTTGGCCCCTGTTATTTCTGAGATTTAAACTCAACAACTGTATGCTTACGTACGGTCTAATCTGATGTTCACGGCTAAATGCTTATCCTGGGTGTTACATGCCCATGTCTGTTTACTTTTAATTAGGCCGGTTTTGGGCTTTCGCTTCTCATTACCCCGGCTGTTTAGTAAGCTCCAGCATTATCAGCTGTGCTGAGACAGGGCTGGGTCTACCAGGGAGAGTTAGCAATGCCTCAGTATTTATAGTATACTGCTGGTCTCAGCTTGCTTAGAGCATATCTGAAGCCTGAAGGCATGCCGAATAGTGAACCGCATGACCAATGGAGGAGCAGCTATGGTGGTTAAATATGCAACAGGCTCTGCTCTCTGACTCGTTTCCACAGAATCAAGAACCTATAGGCCTTCACCTGCAGTCCCTCTACTGCGAGGAGACATACTGTAGACACACATCGCTTTGAGCACACCTCCCTTTCCACTTCGATGACTCCTCACGTCAACTCTGTTGGCCGTGAACCTGTCCAACAGAAATGAGCCAAGGTGCGTCACGTGACGCATTCATATTTTATTTCATCACTGTTAAAGAGGGATGGCGCGGTGCTTTTCCCCACACACGGTGTGAGGTGTGTAGAACGTGCCACTGCTTCTCTTTCATTCAAAATGACACATGAGTGTGTCAGACTTTTTACTTAGGCAGAAGAACAGTGGGACTTGAAAGCTTTTCATGCGTGTTTGTGCGTCATGGTCTCTCCAGGTAGAAGTGGCAAAGTCAGTGGGTTTAAGTGTGTGTGGACTTACACTTTTAGTAAAAAGGGTTCCAAAAGGGTCTCCTATGGGGACAGCCGAAGAACCCTTTTTGGTTCTAGACAGCATCTTTTGTGTAGGTGTGTAGGTGAGACGTCCAGGCTGTGAGCCCTGGGGCTGTAATGGAACTACAGTCATGGGGACCGCTGTCTGTTTCTTTGTTATTTCTCTACCTAGAAGACCGTTTGCGTTCATACCATGCACAACATCCTTGTTTTTGTTTGTCTGGTTGCAGGTGACACTATCCTAGGTTTGTACATGACAATGGTTTGTGTCATTTTATGTCCACCTGTGTTTATTTCATGATGTTTTGCCAAGTAAGAGCTTGAAAATATTCCTTTGAAAGATGTGAATGAATCCACTCTCTTTAGATACACAGGAAGAGGGTGTGAAATGTGTTACTCTCGCTGCACATTCACCAACAGAGATATTCATGTCCTTAAAACTGCATGGGGTAGTCCATAGAGATCCTATCTAATTCCGAATTCAGTGGGGTCGTCTTTCGATCTCATACGAGGACGAGATCGAAAGGATGAGATCGATTTTTTGCTGGGGAGACAAAGATGTGCTGCATGATGCGCCAACATACCTATTTTATTTTCATGATCAGCAGACATTTTTCTTGCGCGTCAAAATGCTTACTTTTCCAAATCTCCTGGGTGTTTTATGTACTTCCTGAGATGTTTCATTTACTGTCTGACAGCGTCAGCCTTTTGAAGCGACATTCTTTTCTTTTTTGTGTATATTTCCTTTTTTCTACCTGTTTTTAGAACAAAGACAAAGTATGAAGCGTTTTTTTTCTCCCCTAGGCATTGAACAATGTACGTCCTTGAGTATTTTGTGGTTTAACTTCCAAATATGTAGCACTTGTCTGTATATTGCTCAACCTGTGATGTGAATGTTAAAATCCAAACACTCTTGGCTTCACCCGGCTTCTCAAACACATTAACAAAACGTTGGTCTCTGGCCTGATGCTTTTTTTGATGCAGGTATTTTTGGTGAATTGGCAACACAGTTACATAGGACTGTACTGAAAAGCAATAGCCATGTATCAGAGAAAGAGGCTCTTGTGGAATTACGTAACAGTGCCCCTCTCACAACCCTGGAGCAGTGCCAGTGACAGCCGTGAGACACCAGCTAGGCTGGGCCTCTTTTCTCTCTCGAATGCCCTCCGGATATACTCTGGCAACAACCTCCCCTAGTAACCCGTCCTCCATCTTCCTCCGTTTGTCTTTGGCCCCTATTTGGAGATGTGCTCATTCCAAACGGTTAAGCTGTTAGCTGTACAATTCTGGCCTTGACTCATTCTGTAAACTGTGTTATTTGCACTGGTTTAATACAGCTGGCGTAGTATATGATTCTACACCCTGAGTGTAACAATTATACTGTCCTTAGGAGCAACTAAGGAGTTCTCGGGCCTATTGTCAGTAGGCAGCATGATAGATGCTGCAGTGACAGTCACAACATTACGTTGGAACATTTGGAAGGCAGCTGAGAACCCTGCAGAGCCAATTGTTATATACACTTCGAACTTAACTCTGGACACCGACACCAGTTCCACTGTGTTTTTTTTCATTGTTTCCCTCTAATCAGGGACTGTATGTGTAATTAATTATCAGGTAGAACAGAAAACCAGCAAGCTCTGGGCCTCATAGGGTAAGAGTTGAATACTCCTGTGAGAGACAAAAGACTTCCTGTGAATGTTCAGAGTTTAGTGGTGGAGATGTTATTCTCCCATATTGTTACTACCCTTATCATCCACTCATGTGATTATTATATATTACATAATGTTACCCATTGTGGTCTATAATAGAGGAGCAAAGTGCTCCTGAATGAATTGCCGTGGCTGAACCTGAATGAGTGCGAGGGGGGGGGGGGGGCTCTACGTCCATGAATGCTCTGCTGAGGCCAGCTGCAAGCTGTAAACTCTCCCATGCACTCGTCTGAATTACCTGTCGGCATCGATTAGAGGGTGTCAGCATGGACGGTATCTTGGATTTTCTTGCCTTCGGAATTAAGATAATCTCCCGCCGCGCTGTTTGTGATGCCCCTTGTTGACCCTCCTCGAGAATGTGATGTGAGGTCTGTTAGCTCTGCTGTTGGTCCCCCAGCGCTAATATCCTGCAGTCACACACAGCCAATCTCTCCACCGCACACACTCTCATCTGTTCATGTCTCCACTCTGCCCCCAATCCTCATCCCCTCTCACCTTATCTTTCACTTCTTATTTTCAGTTATTCTTATCTCTCCTCCCCTCTTTTACCTCACTTGTCACTTTTCATTCGTCCTCACCTTTACTCTCCACACCTCTCTCTCTCTCCCGCTCTCTCTCCCGCACTCTCTCTCCCTCTCTCTCTCCCTATCTCTCCCTCTCTCTCTCCCTCTCTCTCTCTCCCCCTCTCTCTCTCCCTCTCTCTCCCTCCTTCTCTCTCTCCCTCTCTCTCCCTCTCTCTCTCCCTCTCTCTCCCTCCCCCTCTCTCTCCCTCTCTCTCTCTCCCTCCCTCTCTCTCTCCCTCTCTCTCCCTCTCTCGCTCTCTCTCCCCTCTCTCTCTCTCCCTCCCTCTCTCTCTCCCTCTCTCTCCCTCTCTCACTCTCTCTCCCTCTCTCTCTCTCTACCTCTCTCTCCCTCTCTCTCTCTACCTCTCTCTCTCTACCTACCTCTAAGCATAAATATGGGTTGTATTTACAATGGTGTTTGTTCTTCACTGGTTGCCCTTTTCTCGTGGCAACAGGTCACAAATCTTGCTGCTGTGATGGCACACTGTGGAATTTCACCAAGTAGATATGGGAGTTTATCAAAATTGAATTTGTTTTTGAATTCTTTGTGGATCTGTGTAATCTGAGGGAAATATGTCTCTCTAATATGGTCATACATTGGGCAGGAGGTGCAGCTCAGTTTCCACCTCATTTGTGGGCAGTGAGCACATAGCCTGTCTTCTCTTGAGAGCCATTTCTGCCTACGGCGGCCTTTCTCAATAGCAAGGCTATGCTCACTGAGTCTGTACATAGTCAAAGCTTTCCTTAAGTTTGGGTCAGTCACAGTGGTCAGGTATTCTGCCACTGTGAACTCTCTGTTTAGGGCCAAATAGCATTCTAGTTTGCTCTGTTTTTTTGTTAATTCTTTCCAATGTGTCAAGTAATTATCTTTTTGTTTTCTCATGATTTGGTTGGGTCTAATTGTGCTGCTGTCCTGGGGCTCTGTGGGGTGTGTTTGTGAACAGAGCCCCGGGATCAGCTTGCTTAGGGGACTCTTCTCCAGGTTAATCTCTCTGTAGGTGATGGCTTTGTTATGGAAGGTTTGGGAATCGCTTCCTTTTAGGTGGTTGTAGAATTTAACGGCTCTTTTCTGGATTTTGATCATTAGTGGGTATCGGCCTAATTCTGCTCTGCATTCATTATTTGGTGTTCTACGTTGTACACGGAGGATATTTTTGCAGAATTCTGCATGCAGAGTCTCAATTTGATGTTTGTCACATTTCGTGAAGTCTTGGTTGGTGAGCGGACCCCAGACCTCACAATCATAAAGGGCAATGGGCTCTATGACTGATTCAAGTATTTTTAGCCAGATCCTAATCGGTATGTTGAATTTTATGTTCCTTTTGATGGCATAGAATGCCCTTCTTGCCTTGCCTCTCAAATCGTTCACAGCTTTGTGGAAGTTACCTGTGTCGCTGATCTCTCTCTCTCTCTCTCTCTCTCTCTCTCTCTCTCTCTCTCAGATACAATATGTCGGCAGGGAATTCTAGCCTTTTTACCATGCAGAGGCACAGCGTCTAGCTCGTTCAGTACATGATATTGGTTTGAAGAGGGTCAAATAGCGCAATTGAAAATGGTCAATTACCATTAAAGTGCATAGTCCAAATGTGTTTAGCCTGTAGCAAAATATCACAGTTCAAGGTACAGAAAACAGTCATTTTAGCTCTGATACACTAGTCTTGTATCTAACCTGAAATGAGTGTCAAGTTAAAATGGTGGTCAAAGGTTGATTCGATGTTACATCATTATTCCTATCCTGCTGTCTTCAGTGGCATCAGCAGACTCCAGTGGCCTCTTGCTTTGCCACGACTTCTTGTCTGTCTGTCTGTCTGTCTGTCTGTCTGTCTGTCTGTCTGTCTGTCTGTCTGTCTGTCTGAGTGGGTGGGAGTGACTCAGCCCCTTAACATTCTGCAGGGGACTCTTAGAGCATTTATCAGCTGGATTCAAGCACAGCACAGTTGAACGATAGTGTCCTCGTCAAGCCATTTTGTTATTGTGTTTATCATTCCTAATCCCCCAGGTAATCCCATCGACTGACTCCATTATGCCCACACGGCCTATACCTTCCAGGGTGAGGGAACATTGCTGGACAGCCAACTCCCTCTCACTCTCACTCTCTCTCTCTCTCTCTCTCTCTCTCTCTCTCTCTCTCCCTCTCTCTCTCTCTCTCTCTCTCTCTCTCTTTCTCTCCATTTAACTGTCTGACTCAGATATGAGTTCATTAGCACTGGACGGTGATGGTCAACAACTTTTCATTGTCTTTCCCTGGGTGACAAACTGTCCCCAAATGAATAACTCTGTAGATTCATGAGGTCTGAGAATAACACTCCCTTAATTGGATTCATTTACAGATGATCATCGTCCTCATTAACACTATTTCTGCACAATGGTGGAGACTCATCCTTTTATTGCCTCTCCTCCCTCCGGAAATATACAATTATCTTTTTTAAATTGATTTCTGCCACATGCAGAGTTGTAACAACTCACACATGCCCACATAAAACTGCTCTGGACAGAACACGCACACGCACACGCACACTAGGTTTATCTCCCCTTTGCATGCACATATATCTAGGTCAGAAGGAGGTTCAAAACATGTGTCTCTTTTCATGTTTGTCTGACTCTAATCCACACTAATCCATTATTTGTCATGCTTAGAGTGCGCTGTAAGTATTAGAGTTCAGTAGGAAAAGGAGATCATGGTGGGACTGGAGAACAGGACTTGGGGCCCTCTCTACTGCTAGCTGACATGATCACAGTCTACAGTGCCTTGAGCAGATCCCTCCCCCCAGTACTGTCCATTGATCTTAGATTTCCCAAGATCCCTCTGAGGGCTGGTGCCTCAACCAATTGTCCAGGAATTTAGGGAGTAGCACACAGACGTAATGTTATGCAGGACACCTTTCCCTCAAACAGCTCCTGCCCTGCGTCGAACCTTCACCTTGGCTCCTTGCAGTGGTCAAGAGGCCTCTCCATTTCCTACAGAGCGTCGTAAATTAGGTTCTCAGCATGTTGTGTTGGCACAGAGTTGGATTAAGTGCAAGACTGTTCAAACCAAGTGAGCAGTATTCAAATCACACTGGGATTGCTTTCAATGGTATTTCTCTCCTCTCCATTCTTTTCCTGGAAATTGTCAGGTAATCCAATATGTATATATATTTGAACTGTTCTACTAAATTATATTGTATTTTATATTTGAATGTTCAATATATACACATTTGCATGGTTCCTTTAACTATTTTAGTTGTTAACTTGGGGTCTCCATACAACATTAGGGCGCAAACACAACATGCCTTTCCCACAGCCCTCGGCGATTCTTCACAGTATATTAGAATGAAAATGGTAATCTGCTCTGCTCAAATGCATGTTAAACATTTTCATATCCTGTAGCTTCGCTACGACATTTCGTCTCACCTTTACCCGGATCACTTCCTTTTAACACCAATTTTCAGCCATTCTGCTCGAGAATTCAAGATCTGAATTCCTGTTCCATTACGTGCATTCAGTCAGCCAGATGAAGACGTCTAAGCGTTGTCGTGTCACAAGCAGCACCTCAACAGTGAGGTGCAAAACGACTAGCTATTCATGTTCAGGAGTCGGACTCATTTGTGAGAGACTCATGGTTATCAGTCAAACAATATGACATTTTCATCTGGGGATAATGTGTTAAGCAGATCCCTCTTCCCCGAGGCCTAGAGAAAACGTATTCTCAGACTGAAAGGTACATTTGTCACACTGAGAATTTGATCGGATTTGTAAGTTCCAGAGGTGAAACTCTGACCTGCGTAGAGAGATAACAAGATATTTGTACTGGTTTGGGGCAACTTTCGATCCACAGTGTATTTTGCACAGAGGAAGAGCTAAGGCAGCGTAAGAAAGAGAGGGCGTGGGGGAGAGAGAGAGAGAGAGAGAGAGAGAGAGAGAGAGAGAGAGAGCAAAAACAAACTCTACTGCTCTACTGACAGACTCTTACAGTACTTTTCCAAAAGAAGGCTCAGTCAATCCTAATTCAAGGCAGAGGGGAGAGAGGACGACGTCCATCTCTGGGCTCTCTTTCTCCGCGGTGCTCCTTTAACACATTAGAGTGATGGACGTGTGTCAGCCAGCGTGGATCAGGGAGGTGACGTACGGGGATAATTTGCTGTCTTACATCTCAGCTGCTTAATGGAACCCAGTGGCAGGAGAGCTGAAGGGGAGGCACGGAGGGTGTGGAGATACAGTTCACCAGGACAAGCTGTGCTACTCACCTCTTCCTAAAGCTTACTCACCTGTATGTACAAGCAAGGGTTCAGTTAGAACACCATGTACAAGGTCTATTTACAGTAAAACATTTCCACATGACTTTAGGGATGTGTAAAAACATTTAAATCAAAAACAAAGAACTGATAAATGTATATGACTATGGCATTCAATACTAATTTGCCTGCGATTAAATTGTATCATAGAATAACTCTGAATAAGAATAACACATTAGAAAAGTAATACCGGCTTGAGTAGTGAGGATGTATTTCTCTCTAGACAGAAAAGAAAGATCTGCTTTGTAGTGGTTTGTGAAACCAAAAGGCTGTCCTATTCCCTCAACAATTTGCTCAGGCATGCTTTTCCCACATTGCGTCTCACGTTGTGTCCCTTTTCCCTCGTGTAAATTGTCTTTATGGGCTGCGTCCTAATACAGATCAACGGCACGTGTCAGAACATCAAAGGAGAGTATTAAAAGTGTTGTGACTGGACCATGTTTACAGAGAGATTATACAAGCGCAAGTGGAAGCTCATTCTCTGTCTATTGTTCATTAGCTGTGCTGTGAGATAGCTGAAATATGAAGAATCTCATCAGGCCTTTATTGTGCCAGCTTGGAAAAGGTCAAACATTCCGTTCCCTGAAGTTTTTCTCTCGGGGGCTCGGAGCTAAAGCAAACAACCAATAAAGATATCTTCAATGGGGATATTTAGTTCACATTAATATCTGGGTTGGTTACATTCCATTCTTACTGATTGCAGGCATGAGAGAAATAATTAAATGAAGACACCAAATGGGCAGTCATTAGGGAAGCAAGCCATTTGTGGGCCTGTGGATCGTGCATTCTGCTGGCTCCTACAGGACGGAGCATCCTCATGGAATCATTGTTCTAATGAGGTTGGCACTATGTTTCCCCGTGCCAGCACAGTGACAAATCACTGTCAAGCTTCCACTAAATGAGGCATTTTAAAGACAAACAGTCAAATGCCTCACATTACAGATGGATGTGTGTGTCAGGGAAAGGTGCACTCTTGTTTTCTGTCTGTTGGAAAGGGAAGTAGACATCTCTTCTCTAACTGAACTTTTCTAATCCATTAAAGGTTACCCCCCTTGAGTCAACATAGCTCCCTTGTTATTTGAGCTTTATCAAAGTATTCACGTTGCATCGACATATTGAGAGCTTGGGACTATACGGCTCTAAAAAAAAAAGAGTTTTCTTAGATAATTGGCTTTAACATTTTTGATCATTTTTGCGACCAAGCTTTAACTTCCTGACTGATATCTTGAGATGTTGCTTCAATATATCCACATAATTTCCATTCCACATGATGCCATCTATTTTGTGAAGTGCACCAGTCGCTCTTGCAGCAAAGCACCCCCACAACATGATGCTGCCACCCTCGTGCTTCACGGTTGGGATGGTATTCTTCAGCTTGCAAGCCTCCCCCTTTTTCCTCCAAAATAATGATGGTCATTATGGCCAAACAGTTCTATTTTTGTTTCATCAGACCTGAGGATATTTCTCCAAAAGTACGATCTTGGTCACCATGTGCAGTTGCAAACTGTAGTCTGGCTTTTTTTTATGGCGGTTTTGGAGCAGTGGCTTCTTACTTGCTGAGCGGCCTTTCAGGATGTTGATATAGGACTAATTTTTACTGTGGATATAGATACTTTTGTACCTGTTTCCTCCAGCATCTTTACAAGGTCCTTTGCTGATGTTCTGGAATTGATTTTCACTTTTCGCACCAAAGTACGTTCATCTCTAGGAGACAGAACACATCTTCTTGCTGAGCGGTATGACAGCTGCGTGATCCCATGGTGTTTATACTTGCGTATTATTGTTTTTACAGATGAATGTGGTACCTTCCGTGATTTGGAAATTGCTCCCAAGGCTGAACCAGACTTGGCTGATTTCTTTTGATTTTCCCATGATGTCAAGCAAATAGGCACTGAGTTTGAAGGTAGGCCTTGAAATGCATCCACAGGTACACCTCCAAACGACTCAAATAATGTCAATTAGCCTATCAGAATCTTCTATAGCCATGACATAATTTTCTGGAATTTTCCAAGCTGTTTAAAGGCACAGTCTAATTAGTGTATGTAAACTTCTGACCCACTGTAATTGTGATACAGTGAATTATAAGTGACATAATCTGTCTGTAAACAATTGTTGGAAAAAGTACTTGTGTCATGCATAAAGTAGATGTCCTAACTGACTTGCCAAAACTATAGTTTGTAAACAAGAAATTTGTGAGGTGGTTGAAAAAACGAGTTTTGATGACTCCAACATAAGTGTATGTAAACTTCCGACTTCAAATGTACAGTGCTGCTAGTGTAACATTACATTTGTTTTGCCCCAATGGCAGTATGGTTCATAAGCCTGATCTATATTCACATTAGCAGAGCCACATCTCCACTGACACAGAAATGGCAGACCCGGGATTCGAACTGCAAACCCTCCGGCTGTTGGCTTGCCTCTCTAACCGCTAGGCTACTTGCCGTTACAGTGATCCATAATGAACACGGTGCCAACATGGTCCTCTAGGGTGTGTCCCTGGAAGCTACGGTAGGCCTCTGTTGCACACAGTTGTTTTCAGAAAGGAAAGTCATCCTTGTGTAGTAACATACCAATGTCTCATCAGTCCCCTGATGGTTGTCTAGGTAAGGGTGTTGGAGGCAAATCTCTCACCTCCCATCCTCATTGGAAGTGTAATGCATTGTAAGCACAGTGGTTCTCTATGTGCCTGGTTCCCAGCCAGGCACAGTGCAGTACGGTTGGGGAAAAAGTGTGAACATTGCTACAGTATATTCTACACATTACTCTCTCGGGTGCACACAATCTCTGCCATGACTTTCATAGGTCCCATGAATAATGCAATTGTTTCAAAGGAAAACATTTAAATTACCCAAGAGCAAAGACAAATACCTTTTAAGTTCCATTTCATATTACTTACTACGGTAAATTATTCATTTTCTGACGTAGGCTTGCGTGATAACCATGTGAACTGTGAATCTGAGTCTACTTCATACTCAGGCACTTTTTACATTTCGATGTATCCACCTCTCGGTTCAGAAGGTATAGTACCTTCATGGCATAGAAAGGCGTGGTCAAGACTTCCCTAGATAAGGTGGGCGTGTCCTTACAATCTAGAACCTTAAAACCTCAGACAAATACTGAGGGAAATGCTTTTCCTTCACTCCTTCACTCCAACTTATCCCACACCACCTCAATTGGGTTGAGATCGGGTGATTGTGGAGGCCAGGTCATCTGATGTAGCACTCTCACTCTCATTCTTGGTCAAATAACCCCGATACAGCCTGGAGGTCTGTTTTGGGCCATTGTCCTGTTGAAAAACAAATGATAGTCCCACTAAGCGCAAACAAGATGGGATGGCGTATCATTGCAGAATGCTGTGGTAGCCAAGCTGGTTAAGTGTGCCTTGAATTCTAAACAAATCACAGACAGTGTCACCAGCTAAGCACACACCATCCCACCTCCTCCTCCATGCTTCACGGTGCATAGGAAACAAAGCATTTGGGCTTGAGGGTTTAGCTTCACCTCTTGTAAATTGTAGTCGTTTACTTGTCTATAGTAATTAGTCGAAACCTTTCCATTACTGCGGGCTAACAAACATCAGTCCACTGAAAATGAAGGATGCTGGAGATGCTGGTACAGATTACAGCTTGTGGACATCTTTTTGCCAATTACTCCAATCTGTAGCTACTCCTTGTCTGCGCTCCAGGTGCTATACATGTTGCACCGTTGAAAGGCGAGCTCATCAATCTATTTTGGGGCATTGACTGGTGTTCCTTTGCTTTGAGATTGTAAACGGCTCTGTCCCCTTGTGCTGCTGTTTGATTGACATGGCAGGAGTCCCAGTCTGGGCTAAGCCTCAGCAGGCTCTCAGAGTGTCTCTCTAATGAAGGCCTCACGCTTCAGGCACACGGACACAATACAACACAGATCCCTGGAGCAGGCAGGGGGGCTGGGAGGAGTGGCGTCAACAAGCAAACAATGAATTGTGTGAATTTGCCGAGTCGCAAGTCACTTGTGGAGTGTCTTGCAGCAGTGTTAAAAAGGCAGTGTTAAATCAAGCCTGGATCGTTGGGCTCAGGCATTGCCTCCTAGAAAGAGAATAATAATAATCATTTAATGCATAATGTTTTCTTTTGTAAGCACTTTTGTGCAAGTTCAATCATACTTCAGAATCATTCTAGATACATGACATTGACCCAAAAGATATATGATGATTGTCTCGTGTCCCGTTTTGTGTCCTCTAAAATAGCTGAGAATGTGCAATTTACATTAATTTGGCATAACTTTCATTTCAAATAAATGTAAGAAAATGAATTTCTGCATCTTAATAGTTGACTTTGTATCAAAGCAACAATAAATAGACTAGGGTTATTAAGTATGGTTAACATGTCAAGCAACCATTTAAAGAGGTCTAAAAATCTTTGATATTGTCACGACTTCTGCCGAAGTCGTTGCCTCTCCTTGTTCGGGCGGTGCTCGGCGTTCGACGTCACCGGTCTTCTAGCCATCATTGATCCATTTTTCATTTTCCATTGGTTTTGTTTTGTCTTCCCACACACCTGTTTTCAATCCCATTCATTACCTGTTGTGTATTTAACCCTCTGTTTCCCCTCATGTCTTTGTCAGAGATTGTTTTATTGTCAGTGTAGTTTTATGTTGTACAGGTGCGCGGCAGGTCCTCGTACCCATGTTTGTTTATGTATGTACCTTTTAGTATTATGGAGCATGTTACGTGGACTTTATTAAAAGACTCCATTTTACACTCCGTTTGACTCTCCTGCGCCTGACTTCCCTGCCACCTATACACCTATGCATGACAGATATATTTGTATATATTCTAGTTATTGTATCAAACCTGTATGTTGTGAGCTATAGAATACTAGACCACAGCTGTGTTTGTTGCACTGTGTTGCTCTGGATTCTAAGCTACAGTAGACGTCAACACTGTGGCTTTATCAGACCCAAAGGCACATTACCAGCTCTCTCAGGCCCTTTAATGAATCAACTGTGGCAACAGTCATTAATATGAAGACGTCGTGTAATGCTTAGAGTGCAGACACTTAGCTACTGAATCTTTCCACTATTGAGCACTCTTGAAGTACACTGAAAAAAATCAGCTGCGGGAAGATTTTATTACAATTGGTCAGTTTCTTGATTTATGTATCCATTTGTGTTTGATCACTTAGAGAATCCAAGAGGCTCATCGTTTTAGAGAACCCAGGGTGTGATTTCCTGCAAAAATAAATGCTCTCAATGCTAATATAGTGTCAAGATTTGGTTCAGCAATATGTGCATTGGTGTCTATATTCAGAAGGGCCACCCAGCTCTTGTGAAAGATCCAGGTTATTGTGTGGTGATTTATGGAGTTCATATTGCAGCCAGAACAAAGTGCCCTAGCCTGGCAAGTAGGATGTCGTGGTGGTGAGTGATTTCCAGAGGCTTCAGTGGGCCACATTGCAGCAGAAGCCCAGTGTGCTCTGAATGATAACATGTTCATAACGGAATCAGAAGCAGCAAATTGATTTTCCACTTTTTGTTTTATCAATTTTGAATATTTGAATGGGCATACATTAACAGTGTGGGAGGGTTGGCCGGATGGCTGGATGACTGTTCACTTTCACTGATTGCTTTGGAGGATTGGACAAGGATGTGTTAAAAGTACAGGGCACTTCTCTCTGTTCCATAAAGCAGCTAGGAGATGGTGTCTCGTAACATAAGCTTGTTAAACAAACTCCTGAAGCAGGAGCAGAACGCCTGGCCCGCTACCGTCCCTCCTGTAGAGAGTACAGTACGTGTGCATTGGGCTTGTTCAACACAGCCCTAATGATTGGTGCAGCCCTACTGTCAGCCACCCTCAACATTGCACGTCCTTACCTTCAAGTCAATACTTTAAAGGAGTTAGGTGAAGTAGGGGAAAGACAGCTTGGGTCATTTCTTCATTGTGGATTGTCCACGAGGAATATACAAACCTCTCGCATTTTCCACTGCAATTACAATTCAGTCAAGCCACAGGCACACCACAGGTTAATGCTCGCCAAGTCATTTGCAATCTGCGATTGTTTTGTTTATGCATTTGGAGAGGACAATGTTATTTGTTCCAGCGTCACGCCTCAGGACATCAACGTGCAGCACAGGGTGCAGGGACAGCACAGGGTGCAGGGACTTCTCACAATGCTCTGCTTCCATCAATTAGAGTGCAACTGGCCTCAATGGGGGGCTCACTATACAATGTCCTCATGGAATATCAATCCTGTTGACCCTTTACAGGCCACATCCTTCATTCAGATCTACATGCAGAACTTTATTCCACACATAAGGGAGGCATTCATTATCATGTGTAAATGAGAAGATATTTGTTTCCATGGTGCTGTAGCTCATGATTCTGTGGCGCTGCGCGGTCTGACACAATACATCTGCAGTCCACTGTCACCAGGAGTTCATTTTGGATTCGCTAGTTGTTCTCCAAGTCTAGAATAGTACATTTTGAATATGTCCAACTTACTCTGATTAATATTCTTCTCAGACAGAGAGAGGAACTTTATGACTCAGCACTGTGATGCTCTGCAGTGCTCCAGTGATCCTGCTCAATGTCCCCAGAAAACCACTAATGGCACCGATGACAATAGTTATCTCCTCTTTCTGGCAGGGAGAGTTGTTGAGCAACCAGGAGGTGCTGCATGCCTTCTCACTCTAATTTCAAGCTTGGGGCATATCAGGAGATGATCTACCCCTTTACTGTTTTGATGTTTTGCTGAAATTCTCTGGATGAGATCTTCTTCTTGGACGTAGTTCTGTTGTGCCTCCAGAGTTTTGTTACCAAATTTGTTCCCACCTGACATCCTTATAACATTAACTTGAATATACATTTCAGTGAGAAGTGTCGGTTATCGACGTTCTTGGTTGTGATCCAGGTAGCAGGCTTAGCTGTATCCCTCAACCAAAGTGTACCCCACAAGGCCTGTTGATTAGCCTCACTTTTGTTTTGTGTTTCCTGATTAGCCCGCTACAGTACTCCAGCCCTGTAGCAGGGGTTACAAAGGAAATTAATCTTCCGCATGAAAACAGATACATAAATATGATGTGTTGCTTGATATGTTTCATTAATAACTGAATACCAAGAGCTGGTTAAAAATAGATGTTCTTCAGGCTGCTATATTGTGATAGCAGCCTGATAGCAACCTGATATAGCAACCTTATTGTGAAAAATGCATCAGGCACCAGGGAGCAGGCTACTCGTTTCATGGTGTTGTGTTCTAGTTTCAATGGATTATCTAATAATTATTTCAACCCGACTTGATGAGATCAGTTGTTTGTGTCAGCATGTTGACTCGAGGTGTTTCAGAGGTTTACAGATGGAGTCATGGGTTAAGAGATTTAATGACAACTGTTCTGAAGCTGTTCTGAAGCTCATCTCATCACTGATCTCTTCTGTTAATTATAGCGGGTCACATTTATAACAAACTATACTATCAACAAAATATCCGTTGATAAGCAACTGCATGCTAAGGTTACATTTACGTTTAGGGTTAGGTTTAGAATCAGGGTTAGGTTACGGATTAAGGTTAGTGTTAGGGTAAGGGTTAAGTTTAGGGTTAGGATAAGGGTTATGGTTATGGTTATGCTTAGAACTAGGATCAGGGTTAGTGGATACAGTTGAAGTCGGAAGTTTACATACACTTAGATTGGAGTCATTAAAACTCGTTGTTCAACCACTGCACAAATTTCATGTTAACGAAATATAGTTTTGGCAAGTCAGTTAGGACCTCTACTTTGTGCATGACCCAAGTAATTTTTCCTACAATTTTTACCAGACAGTTTGTTTCACTTACAATTCACTGTATCACAATTCCAGTGGGTCAGTAGTTTACAAACACTAAGTTGACTGTGCCAGCTTGGAAAATTCCAGAAAATGATGTCATGGCTTTAGAAGCTTCTGATAAGCTAATTGACATCATTTGAGTCAATTGGAGGTGTACCTGTGGATGTATTTTAAGGCCATCCTTCAAACTCAGTGCCCCTTTGCTTGACATCATGGGAAAATCAAAAGAAATCAGCCAAGACCTCAGAAAAAAAATTGTAGACCTCCACAAGTCTGGTTCATCCTTGGGAGCAATTTCAAAATGCCGGAAGGTAGCATGTTCATCTGTACAAATAATAGTACACAAGTATAAACATCATGGGACCACGCAGCCATTATACCGCTCAGGAAGGATACGCGTTCTGTCACCTAGAGATTAACATACTTTGGTGTGAAAAGTGAAAATCAATCCCAGAACAACAGCAAAGGACCTTGGAGATGCTGGAGGAAACAGTTACAAAAGTATCTATATCCACAGTAAAACGAGTCCTAAATCGACATAACCTGAAAGGCCGCTCAGCAAGTAAGAAGCCACTACTCCAAAACCGCCATAAAAAGCCAGAGTACGGTTTGCAACTGCACATGGTGACCAAGATCGTACTTTTTGGAGAAATGTCCTCTGGTCTGATGAAACAGAAATAGAACTGTTTGGCCATAATGACCATCGTTATATTTGGAGAGAAAAGGGGGATGCTTGAAATTATTTGGCAGAACTGAAAAAATGTGTGCGAGCAAGGAGGCCTACAAACCTGACTCAATTACACCAGCTCTGTCAGGAGGAATGGGCCAAAATTCACCCAACTTAATGTGGGCAGCTTGTGGAAGGCTACCCTAAGCATTTGACCCAAGTTAAACATTTTAAAGTCATTGCTACCAAATACTAATTGAGTGTATGTAAACTTCTGACCCACTGGGAATGTGCTGAAATAAATACAAGCTGGGAAAAAAAAATCTGACATTTCACATTCTTAAAATAAAGTGGTGATCCTAACTGACATAAGACAGGGAATTTTTACTTGGATGAAATGTTATGAATTGTGAAAAACTGAGTTTAAATGCATTTGGCTAAAGTGTATGTAAACTTCCGACATCGAGTGTAGTTAGCTGAAATGTTAACCATCTATCCAAATAAAGTGTTACCTTATAGTGTACCATGCATGTTCGAAAAATACCCAATCCATCAATCACTTGGTGTCTTCATGTAGCTTTGTCTTTGTTGTATTGAAAGCACACAATGTTGGAAGAATCCTTTCTATTCCTGAAAAGAACCTCGATCCATTAGTATCTTAAGGGTTCCCACACTTTCCTTGTTGTGCCTCAGAGCAAATCCTCGATACCATTATACACTGGATTTCCATGCAACTCTAGCTTTTGAGGCCCCGGAGAAAATCTGCTCGAAGCAATAAGAGCCCCAGAGTAAAAAACACATGCAGTGAGCCTGTTATACTGTCATGCTAATCTTTCCACCCTACATATCCAGTATAATAACACATTATTGCCTGTGTCACTTAAGAGATCCTTCTTTGATGAAGTACAAAAGTCATTATGGCCTTTTAGAAATCTCTATGAAGATGCTCTTGGTGAATGATTCTTGAGAGCAACAACAGGCAAGGGAGTACATTAATCTCTTTGTCACATCTGTGTGTATGAGGCCATTCTCAGGAGCACATTACTATTCGTACACAGAGCCTTCCCAAAGAGGTAAAAATCAGCTACTAAATGAATAATTCCCCCGGCGAAGTACACAGAAACCCCCTGAGGGCATGTCATTTAATAGCTTCCCCTAGCATTCCTCAGCGTACCATTCAGTCCTTTTTTATGTTAGAGCCGAACAGCCATGTTCACAACCACCAGTCCCTATACTCCATTCAAGTCGATATAAGAAAAGATGTTGAAATTCAGCCTTGCACAGACCTGCATAGTCCTGTTTTACAGGGCAAGAGTTAAAGTGTACAGCTTTTAGGTGTTATAACGTTGAGCGTGACATTTGTTACATTGACAGGTTGAAGCATTAACTCTCCATAATGGAACAGTGAGCAGACATCATATTTGGACATGACAAGCTTCTAATAGGACAGTGGGGGGGGGGGGGGGGTCCATACAGTCATGACAATGTCATCTTGATGTATTCATGACGTGATGACATTTTTAGATGGCTCATGAATGTTATATGAACGTTAGCATTTCGACTGACAGGTCGTAAAAGGTGAAAGCCATCAAGTAATGATGGGATGTTATTGTATCACAGCGTACTTGAAGAGTTTCACTCTTTTGGTAGTTGTAGCGTTTGTCAGAGCATTAACATTAGCAAACGTGTATGGGGTTACAAAATATGGCTATATACAGTACAGTACACATTACACAAATGCACCACTTAACCTCCAGAGTCCAATTAAGACATAGTGTGCATGATGCCAACGTTCGCTGCTGCTATCAATTCATGCAACCCTTTCTAGGCTAGTCAGTCAACCTCACTATTACAGCTGGTCATGAGTATTAAGCTGAAAAATGAGTTAGTCAAGCTGACAAAAATTTCTGACAAAAAAAAACGAATACAAAACTTTGAACTGTGCTCCACTCTTGTGTCCTGAGGTCCTTCCTTTAACTAAGGTAGTGCGTTATTAAGCATGTTGTTATGATTCATTTTTAGCTGACTAGCATTTTGGTGGTTGGTTCAATGAGATCGCCTGAAGATTCCAGTTCCCCATGGACTAAAGACATGTATCTCACACGTGTTGTGTTGGTCTCACACTTCTTTCAGTATAACAACTCATCTTAACATTCCAAGTACACATGCTTGTACAATAATGCCATATATCTTCAATATTGAACCAGTAAACTTGTAGTAAAAGTATCTGGGAACCCATTTTGTTTGAAATGTGTTTGGAAGAGACAGAGAATATTTACATTGCCTGATGGTAGACAATAATCCTGTATAATCTATTTTTGGCATGTTCATTTCAAGGATTTCAGTGTGTTTTGTTTTCCAAGTGGCTTACTGTTTGCAGGTCCATCAGAAAAGTCCAGTCTCTCAGTTTCCCTAGGGGGAACCAACAGTGTGGCTCCTCGCCTCCATGCCTCCAGGTCTAACGGAGAGACTGACTCACTCAGATGTGAAATCAAGTTAACAAAAACAGGGTCTGTTTTCCTACTGGGTCTTGAGTATAGCGCAACAAAGTGAGACTTCAACAAATACGAAACAAATAGTTGCCTCGGAAAATGATCCTTTAGGTCTTCATGGAATCAGTCTTTTCCACCCAAACATAATTTATTAGCCTGAATCCATTGTTTTTAGATTAGCTTGCCTGTACTGCATTTAGAAAGGTTGGTTGCATTGCACCACCAGAGAATATAGTCACTTTTCAATCCAACTGATGATTAATTCTGTGGTCTAAATATTTCCATTTTAGAGACCAGGTGCACCAATGCTGATGTGACTAGGTCCTAAAAATGCAGTTAAACCTTACATCATTCTTATGGTTTCTCTGTATGTTACTGTGCTGTGTAGTGCTGCATCTGTCTCCAACTCCGCCTTTTGGGAATATTCCATTGGAATTATGCTCTTGTACAAACAGCCAACGCACTTAGAAATCCACTTTCTTCTTCTACAAATCTTTTGTGAAGCCAATGGCATTTTTTCATACCTGGAAGATTATTTGAGGGTTTTTTTTCAGAGCAAAGATACACATACTAACCCATATTTTCTTTCTGTTCAGAATGATCTTTAAATGAATTGGCCAGGGGTTCTTTCATTATTCATTCAACTTTTGGGGAATTTCAGTGCTCTTTTTGTTTTCAGATGAATCCATCCATTCCATCTTGAAATCTCTCATCCCATCTCTGTTGTTTTCTTTGTGCAGTCGTTAAAGTCTCAGCTTTAACCAAATAAGCACATTGAGGTCCCTCAGACAAGGGTTGCAATGCAATACTAACTTAACAATGTAATTACCATCCCTATTTTGTGCTGCACTGCTTTGAAGTATTAATCATAGAGGGGAATACACAACAAAGTTTGTAATTGGGAAATGTTGGATTTCCGCATTAACGGCCCCAGTTTCATCTTCTAGTGTTCAGCCTTGTCATGTTCTTCTTTAGTACAATATTAATTGTATTTTCTTGTCGACAGACCGAGGGAGTGGAATGGACAGATGGTTATCTCACAACTAACTGGCAACATCTTTCTGCTACACATCTTCCACAGTGAATCCAGTACAAGAACAACCGAGCAAAACAATATATTGGGAATCCATATTGTTGACATCCCGTCCAAGACATCTAATCGGTGTGATGCGTGTAATCTGTGTGTCTTGAATCCCGGGCCTTAACTTAATTCCACTACCACGGATAACCAATGCCACGACATTACCGTTACTTCCTGTGGTTAACTTTATAATTTGTGTGATATTCGACATTGAACAGATTGTAATGCAATCTGTGTATCTTGGCAGACAGAATGTTCTACGTGCAGTATCTTCAGAGCAATAATTTATTAATGGTCTAGGAAATTCAACCCCATACTCATGGGGAACATCATTAACTTGAGACAGTAATACCGAAGGACTTCACTAATCGCTTGTAGCAATGTTCTGTAATATTGCAATCATTATCACGAATTGAAACAAGGTATCCAGGGTGTCCTCAATAATGAATACATACAAAGGGAATGCATTTCCAGTGCAACAAAGCTCATTTTATGGAATGCTATCTTGGAGGAGAGTGCATGCCAGTGATTTGTGAGCAATTGCTTCAAACAGAAGTGGACCACAGCAGGGCTATTTTGGTCCACATACCCCTGTGTGCCCCTCTGCACTTGTCAGCAGCTGAGCAGAGTCAGTCAGTCAGATCGGACTGAGTTGATGCCCAGCCTTCCAGTGCTCAGGGTCAGTGTGCCGGTGATGTGCCATAAACTCATGCTCTCTCTCTTTCCAAGGCCATATGGGGCCTTCACCTCCTCCTGGGCTCCAGCTCCCCCCTGCGGCCCGCTCCCCCCACCCCCCACCCCCCACCCCACCCCCGCCCCACCTCAGAAACACTTACATCACAAATAGGTCAGAATCCTGTCAAAACTACACGTACTGTATGAGCAGAGAAGAGCATCAGCCTCTGAGATAGCATGGGGGGAGGGGATAATTGGGCTATAATAGGAGATGTGATGTGATTCCTGTTAACTTGTTATTTTGTTTCCTTCATTTAGTTACTTCATTGATTTTTTTACAAATATGTGCAGGAAACACCATTTACTTACATTTGAAATCCCCCTGGGGTTTTGCGCTTCTCGTCCGTTTATATATTTTTCCTCTGGAAAATAATGTATTGAGTTACGGTTGTGTTTAGTAACAGTGAAAACCCATGTAGACGTGTTGTTTTTCATGTCCATATTTGAGAGACCCTTGTATTCCCCCAGGGTTCTGAGTCGAGGGAAGGGTTTTTCAGTTTTGCAGTGTAGGCTAGATGGGGCAGCTAGCTGGGGCAGCTGCAGGATCAACCCTGCCAAGGACACAGGGCTTCCCAGGCCTGTTCAATGCCATAAAATGGGCCATTGAACAGCTAAATGGAGTCATTATGATGAGTAATTAAAAGAATAGCGCCCAAGACTCCCCAAACTCTTCTTTTGGTTCTTGTTTCCGCCGTTTTTGGGGGGTTTTCATAGGCCCGCCTGCGCTATATGGCAGCTGCCTCGTGGCACTCAAACTATCACCTCTTTCAACAGAATGCAAATTGCATCCTTACCAGCTAATTGAATGGTGTTATCTATCATCCTCTGATTTATTGAAATTCTAGCAGTGTTTCAGATTTCCATTAGCTACTGTTCTACATTGAATTTTCTGTCTGTGTTTTTCCCAAGATACTGCATGTCACGCAAACAGTGGATCACAGGAGAGGGGAATAGAGAATCATTTCATCTCAACAAGAGTACTAATATGAATACTGATAGCGCACTCATCTGAAGCTTGAGTTAATATGTATGTAGGTGTCTCTATATAGGAACTTTTCATTAGTGCAGTGTTGCATAGAGACTTCATAAACAAGATCCTACCAACATGAGTAAAGGCAACAGCAGGGCTATACATCATATTCTATTTAGCTAACAACTGACATATACTGGGTACAAAGTATCCGTTTCTCATCACTGTCTTGCCTTTCCGTAATATGAACAGAGAGAGCACCCATGTTCCCCCTGGGCAGTGAGTATGGAAAATAGTCATTGGGTTTATACGGGAAGCCATTTAGAGGGAGGAAAGCAAATTGAGTTTTGTTTAATTAGTACGAGCAGTTTGCTGATCACAGGAAATTGCATGGCCAGAATATGGTATACAGGATTTCATTAGCTTGTTCCTGTTAATTGAGGTTTATAGAGTGAATCAAATCACTCCTTTGAAAAAATTGTTGACGTGCTCATGAATTGCTATTGCAGAGAGCCCCGGCAATGATAGGTCATTATAGGTAATAAGGGTCACCCACCTAAGATGAATTCCCCTAATCAATCCTTTATGACAGTGGCTCCCAACTCCGGTGCTGGAGTACATCCAACAGTATACATTTCTGTTGAAGCCCCAGACAAACACACCTCATTCAACTTGTTAAGGGGTTGATGATTAGTTGATAAGTAGAATCAAGTGTGCTTGTCCTGGGCCACAACAGAAATGTATACTGTTGGATGTACTCCAGCACCGGAGTTGGGAACTACTCCTTTATGAGCACTACTAAAACCAATGACCCTGTTCTGAACCGAAACAGCAGTGTGAGCTGGCTAGATACTAAGATATGGATTTCTACGTGGATTTCTATCTTTGTTTGGACAGAAATGTTTTAAAACCACTCAAATGTTATTAAGAGATGAATTCACATGTTGTACTCTGTATATGTTTTCCTGTGTTTAGAGCAAAAAGAATCAGTTTGATTTTCCTTTCGATTATCTGTGTGTTTCCCCAGAGGACCAGGAGAAGGATCCATGAGGACTGGACTGATGCTACTGGAGGATCCCAGAGATGCTTTTACTTATCAGAGACATTAACCCAGATAGCAGAGGTAAGTCCAGTGACTGGCATGGATTCAACCTTAGCATGACTCCCTCCAGGTGTTACGCTGCCCTGTAGTGTGTGTCCCTAAGAGGATCCCGGGGAATCTATCTCTAATCTGCCGGTCACAATACGCATGGATAACTACATGAGACAAGACAAGCCCTCACAGGACATGGTATTCTCCAACAAAAGGAAATGAATTTGAAGGGTCAGTTCTAAATTCACTCGGTGGGGGTCATAAAAAAAGCACCTCCCCGACATCCCCTCCCCCCCTCCCCAACGTTACAAATATTTTCACCTGACCCTCACTTTGAAATTTAAAAATGCACACCCTCATAGAATTGATAAAAAATGATGCCACAAATAACAGGAAGTCTAGCGACCCTGCGTTTATAAACGTGGATAAACATCCGCTTTGCCACTCTGGCATGTTTTTGTAACATAGTCGTTGACATGCAGGGCTACAGGCCAGAAGTTTGAGGGTTCGCTGACCACCACGGACGAGCTTGCTCCCCCTGCTTGTTTCACTAGGCCTACACTACGACCAGAGTCGGCTGCAGACCATGATAAGCTAGGGGGAAATCAGATTTTCTACATTTTGATGCCATATTTATAGTTATGTAAAATATATGCAACACATTTTCCATTAACAGGTTTCTGTGCCAATGCACCATACAACCAATTAACAAAGCATAGCTCTTAGTCGTGGTATATTGGCCATATACCACACCCCCTCGTGCCTTATTGCTTAATTGATCTTACCAGGTAGACTTATATTTAAAATAGTTAATATTACTCTCTGGCTCTGGTATTTTTCTGGTGGACAGCTCTAACAAATAACAAATAGTTGGATAGGTACCTGGGAGCTAAATCTGTGAACTTGGACCAGACCAAGTTGAATTAATACTACCATTTTTTCCCACAGATAGCCAGCCTAGCTGCTTAAAATGATTGACCTCCAGATGAGTATGAGAGGGTAGTTCAAGCACAATTCTTACAAGCTTGTTTTGGCTGGTCTGTAGCTTATTCTTTAGATGTTTGGGGCTGCTGTTGAACCTTGATGTGTAGGCATCATCAAAGTGACTCTAGATTAGAGCACTTGCCAGAGTCTTTATGGTGTTTATAGCTAGGTTTCAATCCAATTGCGAAGGATTTTCATGCAAATGTTCAAACATTTGCATAAAAACAATATTTTCCCCATCCAACACAATCTCACACTCAATTCGTGCAAATATGTAGAAATAGTATTTAAGCAGATTTCGTGCATTTTTGTGTGTCTCAATTCATGTGAAAAGACACATTTTTATGAGACTTCATTCATAGGAAAATACATTTTGGGGAGGCAAACTTCAGAAAACAATGTTTTGAAAGTTATTAGAGCAATGCATGATGGGCAATGGTGTTCTACACTCCCTTTTTTTGTTTACCACTTTTATTTATATATATACCATGCCTTCTGAAAGTATTCAGTCCCCTTGACTTTTTCCACATTTCATTATGTTACAGCCTTACTCTAAAATGGAAGAAAATACTCAGCAATATGCACAGAATACCCATAATGACAAAGCGAAAACAGATTTTTAGAAATGTTTGCAAATGTATTAAAAAATAAAATAAATACCTTCTTCACATAAGTATTCAGTCCCTTTGCTATGAGACTCGATTTTGAGCTCAGGTTCATCCTATTTCCATGGATTACCCTTGAGATGTTTCTACAACAGTCCACCTTTGGTAAATTAAATTGATTGGACATAAAGGCACACACCTGTCTATATAAGATCCAACAGTTGACAGTGTATGTCCGAGCAAAAACCAAGCCATGAGGTCAAAGGAATTGTCCATAGAGCTCCAAGACAGGATTGTGTCGTGACACAGATCTGGGGAAGGGTACCAAAACATTTCTACAGAATTGAAGGTCCCCAAGAACACAGTGGCTTCCATCACCACCAAGACCCTTCCTAGAGCTGGCTGCCCAGCCAAACTGAGCAATCGGGGGAGAAAGGCCTTGGACAGGGAGGTGAACAAGAACCTGATGGTCACTCTGACAGAGCTCGAGAGTTCCTCTGTGGAGATGGGAGAACTTTCCAGAATGACAACCAACTCCACCAATCAGGCATTTATGGTAGAGTTGACAGACGGAAGCCAATCCTCAGTAAAAGGCAGATGACAGCATGCTTGTACTTTGCCAAAAGGCACAACAACAAGATTCTCTGGTCTGATGAAACTACGATTGAACTCTTTGGCCTAAATGTCAAGCGTCACATCTGGAAGAAACCTGGCACCATCCCTTCGGGGAAGCATGGTAGTGGTAGCATCATGCAGTGGGAATGTTTTTAAGTGGCAGGGACTGAGAGACTTTGATCGAGGCAAAGATGAAGGGAACAAAGTACAGAGAGATGATGAAAACCTGCTTCAGAGCGCTCAAGACCTCAGACTGGGGTGAAGGTTCACCTTCCAACAGGACAACAACCCTAAGCACACAGCCAAGACAATGCAGGAGTGACTTCGGGACAAGTCTCTGAATGTCCTTGAGTGTCCCAGCCCGGACTTGAACCCGATCAAACATATCTGGAGAGACCTGAAAATAGCTGTTCTGCAACACTCCCCATCCAACCTGCCATAGCTTGAGAGGATCTGCAGAGAAGAATGTGATAAACTACCAAAATACAGGTGTGCCAAGCTTGTAGCGTCATACCCAAGAACACTCGAGGCTGTAATCTCTGCAAAAGGTGCTTCAACAAAGTACTGAGTAAAGGGTCTGAATATTTATGTAAATGTGATATTTCAGGGTTTTTTTAAATAAATTTGAGATTCTACTTCTAAAAATTCACCTTTCCAGAAACGAGTGTCTCACCGTTGCCGCTTGCTATAGACCCCCCTCTGCCTCCAGCTGTGCCCTGGACACCATTTGTGAATTGATTGCCTCCCATCTATCTTCTGAGCTCGTGCTACTAGGTGACCTAAACTGTGACATGCTTAACAACTCAGCCGTCCTACAATCTAAGCTTGATGCCCTCAATCTCAGACAAATGATCAATTAACCTACCAGATACAACCCCAAATCCGTAAACACGGGCACCCTCATAGATATCATCCTAACTAACTCGCCCTCCAAATACACCTCTACTGTTTTCAACCAAGATCTCAGCGATCACTGCCTCATTGCCTCCATCCGTAATGGGTCTGCGGTCAAACGACCACCTCTCATCACTGTCAAACGCTGTCAAACGCTCCCTAAAACACTCCAGCGAACAGGCCTTTCTAATCGACCTGGCCGGGGTATCCTGGCATGACATTGACCTCATCCCGTCAGTAGAGGATGCATGGTTATTCTTTAAAAGTGCCTTCCTGACCATCTTAAATAAGCATGATCCATTCAAAAAATGTAGAACTTGGAATAGATATAGCCCTTGGTTCACTCCAGACCTGTCTGCCCTTGACCAGCACAAACACATCCTGTGGCGTTCTGCATTAGCATCGAATAACCCCCATGATATGCAACTTTTCAGGGAAGTTAGGAACCAATATACACAGGCAGTTAGGAAAGCTAAGGCTAGCTTTATCAAACAGAAATTTGCATCCTGTAGTACAAACTCAAAAAGGTTCTGGGACACTGTAAAGTCCATGGAGAATAAGAGCACCTCCTCCCAGCTGCCCACTGCACTGAGGCTAGGAAACACTGTCACTACTGATAAATCGACAAAAATTGAGAATTTCAATAAGCTTTTTTCTACGGCTGGCCATTCTTTCCACCTGGCTACCCCTACCCCGGTCAACAGCCCTGCGCTCCCCACAGCAACTCGCCCAAACCTCTCCCACTTCTCCTTCACCCAAATCCAGATAGCTGATGTTCTGAAAGAGCTGCAAAATCTGGACCCCTACAAATCAGCTGGGCTAGACAATCTGGACCCTCTCTTTCTAAAATTACCTGCAGAAATTATTGCAACCCCTATTACTAGCCTGTTCAACCTCTCTTTTGTATAATCTATTCCAATAGATTGGAAAGCTGCCGCGGTCATCCCCCTCTTCCAAGGGGGAGACACTCTTGACCCAAACTGCTACAGACCTAAATCTATTCTACCCTGCCTTTCTAGGGTCTTTGAAAGCCAAGTTAACAAACAGATTACCGACCATTTCGAATCTTACCGTACCTTCTCCGCTATGCAATCTGGTTTCAGAGCTGGTCATGGGTGCACCTCAGCCATACTCAAGGTCCTAAACGATATCATAACCACCATCGATAAGAGACATTACTGTGCAGCCATATTCATCGACCTGGCTAAGGCTTTTGACTCTGTCAATCACAACATTCTTATTGGCAGACTCAACAGCCTTGGTTACTCAAATGATTGCCTGGCTTGGGTCACCAACTACTTCTCCGATAGTCCGATAGTATGTCAAATCGGAGGGCCTGTTGTCCAGACCTCTGGCAGTCTCTATGGGGGTGCCACAGGGTTCAATTCTTGGGCCGACTCTCTTCTCTGTATACATCAATGATGTCGCTCTTGCTGCTGGTGAACTCTCCTTCTGTGGCCTCCAACTGCTCTTCAATGCGTGTAAAACTAAATGCATGCTTTTCAACCGATCGCTGCCCGCACGTCCAGCATCACTACTCTGGACGGTTCTGACTTAGAATATGTGGACAACTACAAATACCTAGGTGTCTGGTTAGACTGTAAACTCTCCTTCCAGACTCACATTAAACATCTCCAATCCAAAATTAAATATAGAATCAGCTTCCTATTTTGCAAGAAAGCATCCTTTACTCATGCTGCCAAACATACCCTAGTAAAACTGACCATCCTACCGATCCTCGACTTCGTCGATGTAATTTACAAAATAGCTTCCAACACTCTATTCAACAAATTGGATGCAGTCTATCACAGTGCCATCCGTTTTGTCACCAAAGTCCCATATACTACCCACTCCTGTGACCTGTATGCTCTCGTTGCCTGGCCCTCGCTTCATACTCGTCGCCAAACCCACTGGCTCCAGGTCATCTACAAGTCTCTGCTAGGTAAAGCCCCGCCTTATCTCAGCTCGCTGGTCACTATAGCAGCACCCACCCGTAGTACGCACTCCAGCAGGTATATCTCACTGGTCACCCCCAAAGCCAATTCTTCCTTTGGCCGCCTCTCCTTCCAGTTCTCTACTGTATGTTGAATTTTATGAGGGTTCCCAGATTGGAGAAAAAAATACAGATTTTTCTTCTTTTTTTCTGGTATCGATGAAGATATTTAATTGGGGAATGTGGATACAATTTCATGTTGGGGAATTATATAATACACACCATTATACACTTACACTTACACACCAACACTTACATACATATGTACACACACTCAATTTGTTTTTACTGATGTTATAGCCAACTCTTGACTTTTGTATTCATCATTTTTTATAAAAATGTTGTATCTGTCATGTATTCCTAATCTTTAACTGGTTAAATGTTTGCTGTTGCATGTTTCAGTAATGATTAACATGGTTAAATAGCCCTAAATCTCTACCTGATTTAGCTTTTGGAATATTTGGCGTTTTTATACATATTCTGTATTTCCACTGAAGAGAGCAATAATTAATCAACACTCTACTGTAAATAAATGGACCCTACCTGTTATAAAATGGAAATTGCTCTCCATAAATAAATGAAGACATTCGGCAATTGGTTTCACAGCTCTATAATAATGATACAAGTTGAATCAGCTTAAAAAAGTTTTCTTTACAACCTATGGGGTATAAGAAGTTTGGAAATGTGGTATAGGAGAGTCTGAAATTAATTGAATAACCTAACCCTCGGCTATGTTCAATGTCAGCAGCAATTTCCAGTGAGAAATGCTCAGTCTGAAGCCATTCAGCTATGGGTTTCACAGCTCTAATAATAATCATACAAGTTATATCACCTTATAAAAGGGTTAATTTACAACCTTTGGGGTATAACATGTTGGGCAAAGTGGTATAGGAGAGTCTGACATATAGCCCCTAATTTGAGTTCAGTCTTTGCCAATGAGAACCAAGAGAGGCCAAGCTTCATCCTTCATGACTGGGAAAGGCCTTGATTCTTGGCTGTAGAAAATCCTACATCCGCCTCATTAGATCAGAACATAATGGATCGACAGTGATTCATATTATTGGTTTGCATCCTAAAAAACGGATAGCTGTGTTTTGCTGCAGAGCACACTTACATTATTTGTCTACCCACATGATGTGGATCATTATTAGTCAGGTTATTATATGTATAAGCTTTAACAAAAGAACATCATGTATGTAATAACACTTTAAACAGGTACTTTGTAAAGGTGTAGAAAACGTGTTTGTTTTGGGTCCACACAGGTAAGTGAACAAATTAGACATACAGAGGACTTTCTTCTGAATGACTGGTCTAGGCATGGCACTTTCCATTCAGCGTCAGGCAACTTAAAAAAATAAATATTTATTTATTTTTAACCCTCCAATTGTTAGTAGCTACTATCTTGTCTCATCGCTACAACTCCCGTATGGGCTTGGGAGAGCCATGCGTCCTCCGAAACACAACCCAACTAAGCCGCACTGCTTCCGGAAGCCAGCCGCACCAATGTGTCGGAGGAAACACTGTGCACCTGGTGACCTGGTTAGCGTGCACTGCACCCGGCCCGCCACAGGAGTCACTTGTGTGCGATGAGACAAGGATATCCCTTCCGGTCAAACCCTCCCTAACCCGGGCGTCGCGAGGCCAATTGTGCATCGCCCAACGGACCTCCCGGTCGCGGCCGGCTAACCCTAACCCTGGTCTCTGGTGGCACAGCTAGCAATGCGATGCAGTACCTTAGACCACTGCGCCACCCGGGAGGCCCAGCTTCAGGCAACTGTGATGTAAGGCTTGATAATACCTGTAGTGACTACTTCTATCCGTCATGCCCATTGTTGCTTATCCATTGTTCACTAAATATATCAATGTAATTACACCCAACACAATGTTGAAGAACAGAATGTTTCCCACCACTAGATCACATAACTAGGTGTGAGCTGAACGTGATCCCAACGCTGCCATCAATGTAGCGGAAGAAAGTGAAAGCTGCAACTAGGACTCATAACCAGGGCTCATACGTGGCAAAGTGAGCTCTAACGGCCGTTGCCATGAATTCCTAGTAGGCCTCTGGGCAGAGGCAGTAGGCCTACACCATGCTGGAAAAAACCTTGTCACAATAGCTTAAGTATATAACATGATTGACACGACAATAACAATCATCATAAAACGGCCTTGGAAGTGCCAAAAGTGTAAGTCAACATAATTCATTATTTTACATGAACCTGTTTATTAACTGCATTGAAATGGCATAATTGATCATAGTACAGACTCGTTATAGTTGCAAATGCCATGCAGTTGCACCAGGGGAATTTAAACCAAACAGATACGGGTCTGTTACGGGTCTTCTGTTTCCCCACACTTATTGGTTATTTAATTCCCATCATGATAATCAAATACCTTCATCGATACCACAGAAAATAAACAGAAAAATCAGACAAATACAACTTTTTACTCCAATCTTGAAGTAAAGTATTAAGCGAAAACAAGCATAGAAACAAAGCATAGAAGCATAGAAAACAATATCGGAATTAATAAAAACTATTTTTAACCTAAGACTACTATTATATTGTAAGTATTTTGGTCACTACCTGGTTGATATTTGTAATTTCAAAAAAATATTTCACCTTTATTTAATTAGGCACGTCAGTTAAGAACAAATTCTTATTTGCAATGACGGCCTACCGGGGAACAGTGGGTTAACTCCCTTGTTCCGATGCAGAACAACAGATTTTTACCTTGTCAGCTCGGGGATTCAATCCAGCAACCTTTCTGTTACTAGCCCAACGCTCTAACCACTAGGCTTCCTGCTGCCCATGATAAACAATATTGGGTGTAGAACGCCATTGCCCAAAATGCATTGCTCCAATCTTTCAACAGATTGTTCCAAAGCTTGCCCCCCCCCCCCAATGTATTTTCCTGCGCGAACTGAGTGTGAGATTGTGTTATCCCATCAGAGTTGTGTTTCCATCAAATTGAATTTGATGCGGATAAAATTATGTGCATAAATACGTAGTGCACATGAAAATAACTTTTGTGGTTCAATTCTCATGTACCGAATAAATAAAATACAAGTTAAATGGATTTCCATTACATTTTCAACTCTAGGTCTACTGGTTTTGTCACCAAAAATGTGCTGTAGGTATAGTGAATGTGTCCACTCTAGACAACAGCTCACAGACACAGTGTGTGTGTAGGCTACATGATCAGATTATTATGGACAAAAGTGCAAAATTATTTTTATTTGTCAAACTGCAGCTAAGCATCGATCCTTTTGACACATTAGAACAAGACCCTCAATATTTATTGAAAGGCGCATCAAGCTCATCACTGTGCACTTTCACCACCCTGTAAAGTTCATCATTATTTCACCTGTAACGTAATAAATGGTAGGCTTTTCCATGATATCCTGAAATTTTTCATACGACATGTACTTTCCTCGCATAAAAAGGTTGGATGGAAACCTGGTTAATGTCAAGCCATTTTGAGGATGCTGAAATTATATTTTGGATGAACGTGAGCATGCCTACAAGTGAATTTCGAACCAAACATTGTGATTGGTTGTGTTTCTGCCACAACCAGTTAAATTACACATACAGTATTTAGGCTCGGGTTGGAGAGGAGGCAGAGCATGTGTTAAGCTTTCCTGAATAACTGGGCCTGCCAGGAGCGTATGTGGTCACACTATTATAGGTCTTGGGAGAATGATGATCAGCAACAGACAGTGCAGCTTTTAGTAAAATAGAAAATAAAACTGAAGTCAAAATACACCCAGATGGGCTTGCTACTGTTCCTTTTTAGACCTTATAAACTGTAGAGAGAAGACCCACCCACTGATTCACCGATCCCATAGGGCGGAGCAGAACTAGCCCAGCGTCGTCAGTGGTTTGGCCGGGGTAGACCGTCATTGTAAATACAAATTTGTTCTTAATTAACTGACTTGCCTAGGTAAATAAAGGTTAAATTCAAAATTCAAAAAATACAAATTGAATGAAACATTCAAATTACAGGGCTTTCCCACTGCTTTTTAAATTACATTTTCACTGCAAACTAGAGTATAATAATGCAATTATTAATTGTAATTGCGGTGTTGTAGACTACTATGGGTAGGATAATTGTAATGTCCCTAAACTAGATCAATAGGACAGGTTTTTGAGCTGCATGTCTCATGTCTTCACTGTCCTTTCATGCGCAATTATGCACCTGGTTTCTCCGCTGCCTATCAGCTGTACCTATTTGTTCTTGTGGATTCATATGGAAAATTGATGCAGCTTTGAATGCTTTTATGTGTGGTATGATTGCTAGTTAGCCTAATGCAGATCTGGACAAACGATCCACCTACCACTATTGTCACTATGAATGGTGGATAGAGTACAGGATAGACAGTTAGTCTGGTAGACTTTATACAATGGATGGGTCAAATCCTGAATTCTGATTGGTTAAAAGAGCATTCCAGCCAGTGTCTATTCCACCAGCTAAATCTATGACACGAAAATGACTATTTACTCTGTTCCATCTTACTGTGCAATCCAGTGTCTCATCAGCCCAACCAGGCAATTTATAAACTAGATTTCCACTTTAAAAAGCATCTAGACATTATCTTACATTTCTTTTAGACCAACATTTAGTTTTCAACAGCGAAGATTTGTATAAACCTGGCTGTCTCTCTAAGATTTACAACATCGTTTCCATATTCAATTTCGATCTCCAGCTGTCCCATAGTAAAGAAGGTGTAGGGGTCGGTAGTCGAGACGAGACAGACAGGCAGACAGCAATTCTCAGACAGTTGAAATCATGAATCAGCTGGCATCATTTTTATTGATATATACAAAGAAATGTCAATTGAAGAAAGGTAAAACAAAACGAAGTACAGGTAGTTTGCCATCTTTCCAGCTTAAGTTTGAAGTGAAATTGTTAGCTGTGCTGTTGGCTAGCTCCTCTGAACAACAGTGTCCTGACGAGAGAGCACATTTTCTATGCCAGGCGAAATTGTGCCTCATTAGCTCATTGTTATGGATATATCCAAATAAATGTCACGAGAAAACAGCTTAAACAAATGTAAATGCAGCTACTGTTGTTATTCTGGCTGCACTGTTTGACATGACAGTAAATTAGCTGTAGTTGGCTAGCTAGCAAGCAAGGGATAAGAGTGTTGCCAGCCAGTATGGCAACACAGAACAAAAAGACTGAATGACAGGGTCAAGTCTCTGGCAATCGAACCGATAGATGAACGACCAGCCAGCTTGGGTAGCAACCCTAGATTTGTGTCGGGACTATATCTTGTGGAAGGAATGATTGGATAGAATGATTAAGTTCATAAAAATATTTTTTTTTCATGAAAATATAATTTCAATTTGTTACTAATCTGTTGTATAAAAGTGATAATGCCCTTAATGCCAGTGTTTGGAGGATACATTGGCACGATTTGCCAGCCCTCCACTTCGTCTTGAGCATAACAACACCCGTGCCAATGTATCCTCCAAACACTTGCTTTGAGGGCATTATGACTTAAATATTAACCTGACATATAGTTAGTGTATGGAAAATAGTGCATAAGTGCAGTACCAAGCAGATGAGGAAATGTGTCTAGGATGGCAGAAATGATATGGTAAAACCTGCAAAAGAGTGAATGTAACCCAGGGAAGAGACACACTACCCTCCCTATGCTTGAGTGCCAGCAATCTAGAGACTGCATGGTAAAGTGATTCAGACGGGTCAATCCGAACATATTCTCTTAGAACCTGTAGTCAGTACCTCAACTGTCATGTTTTTCACATTGTGGAGAATGCGAGGGCAGTGGAGAATAAACAGCATGGGAACAGGAATTTAACCAAGGTTAACTGCTAGAAAGCCTCAAACTCTCCTTGTTAAACCCTAAAGGGATGGAATCTGTTGGTAGAACCACAGATAGCTGTGTTGTCTGCTGCTAAGGTAAAGGCTCAAATCTATGTCATTTTTTAAAGACAATACAACACTATCAGAACTCAGGATAAGACCCAGATGCAGACAGCTAGAGTCACAGATGTTTATTGACCCAAACAGGGGGCAGGCAAAAGACAATAAAAGGCAGGCAGAGGTCCGTAATCCAGGGCAGGGACAATAAGGTACAGAACAGCAGACAGGCTCTGGGTCAGGGCAGGCAGAATGGTCAGAACCATGGAAACTAGGAAACAGAACTTGAGAACTCAGCGAGACAGGAAAAGACACTGGTAAGACATGACAAGAGAAGACGAACTGGCAACAGACAAACAGAGAACACAGGTGTAAATATACTGGGGATAACGAGGAAGATGGGCGACACCTGGAGGGGGGTGGAGACAAGCACAAAGACAGGTGAAACAGATTAGGGTGTGTCAAACACATTGTGGTATGCTGCTCTCTGTAAATCTTCGAAGAAGGCATCTAAGAACTTACACAATTGTGTATGGACTGAATTGTAGATACTATGAAGAGCAATCTTTCCTGAGTACATAATGTCAAACCATCTATAGTTATAATATGCTCACCAATGCAAGGGTCACTAAAATATGATATTTATTATGCACACCAGGAGCAGGATTAGAACTCTTTAATCTATTAGCCTTTCATGTTTTAATGATTTTTACCTGGTACAATTTTTTATTATAATTTCAAACTGGAGCAAATATTGACACCTTTTCCCTTTGATTTCAAACAATGTCAGTGTCCATGGCAACTAGATTTCAATATGAGGTAAATCGCCTTTTTGATGTGTCTTTGTCAATCACTAGCGAGAGTGGCACATTTGGAAGGACTTCAAAATGTTATCACAGTTGAACACATCAATGTGAACGCCTGGATAGCTAGATCAATTGACTGGCGTTGATTTAATCTCTCCAGTATCAACAGTGGTGATGTACTGCCCTCGGGAGCCCTACTTTAGTAAAAAAGCAACATGTTGACTTCTCATCTGAGGATGACCCAAAGGGGTCAACTTCAAGTCCATGCACTCATTCTATTTAGCTCCTCTAACTGAGCCTTGAAACTGAGGAGACAATACAGACTGTGAGTATGGTTTTTAATGACCACTTTGAACCTGTGATTGACACTTTGCTTTGACGGAGGTTTAGGACGTCTGGAAGTTAAACAGTTGAATAGAGGTGAGGGCCATCTGTGCCAAGCTGCTTTCTTTGACACGTGTCACAAGGGACAGAGCCTGTCCAGAAAGAATGCTGTGGTAAAATGATGGAACATCGCCTATTGTTCCCATGGTACTGTAGAGGCAATTGAGATCAAGATTCACTGTGGCATTACGTGCAATGTGACACAAAATGGAGAATAGTAAGAAACCAGTGTGGCAGTGTTTAAAACCTTTACCCTCTAAGTTATAGAGACAGGGGAAGTTTGATTTGTTTTTATTTATTCTGTACATCCAGGCCTTATCATTAAAGCCCCAGTGGGGACAGTAAATCTTCCACTAATAGTGAGACCAGAGGACTGAGAACCCCCCCTGGAAGACATGCTCATGACATCGGAGAAAGTTGACTGACATCGTCTCGGAATAGATTTCCACTGCTGACCTTCATGCTCCCTTCACCTGTGGCCATGAATCACATACAAGCTTCCTATTTATTGTTTGTCTCATATGGTTGTGATGTCAATATACTATCCCTCACACACATACTGTGCAGTAAGGTCATTCTTCCTCAAAATTGCATTTATCTGAAAAACAACAACGTATTAACAGAATATACTCTGTGAGGGCTACTGTATTGGTGAAGTTATTTCAAAATACCTCAAACTTAAATGATGAGGTCCGTCGCTGTCCTATAGGGCTGTTATTTTTCAAGCCACGTGCAGTATGTCTCCCACAACAAAATGCTGTTTGATGTAAATATGTTTCCACTATGTCATGAATGCTGTTCTGCAGCAAAAAATCTGCAGAATTGCATATGCCAAATGTCACAATTTCCATCATCAAGGGGATCCCTGGTGCTTTTCCCTGCCATGGCCATTAACTCCCCTGCACAATCATTTTATCTATATCATTTAAAAAGACTAGAGTAGGTCGTTGCAGCATCAGCTTTAAACTGCTTCTCATCTCTACTGACTGACATTTAGCACCGTAGAGCCACTGCACACTGGACGGTGAGAATATGAAGAAATGCCAATCACACCTCTGATAAGGTGCAGTTTGTGAAATATTATCTCTATGTTAGTGAGTTGGTGAGAGGAACAAGAACTATCAACCTGGTCTCATAGACTAGACGTAACATAGTAAATGGAAATCAGGGACACATAAATTAGTATGATATGTTACGTTTGGTATGGTTAGATAAGACGGATGGGTACTTAAGGCTGGTGGAGGTGGATAAGTGGGTGTATAACACAAATGTCTAGCAACCCAAAGGTTGCGAGTTCAAAACTCATCATGAACAACCTACTTTGTAAGTAATTTGCAACATGTTAGCATGTTAGCTAACCTTAACCCTTTTACCTAACTCCTAACCTTAACACTTACCACTAACCCATAGCCTAGCTAACATTAGCCAACTAGCTACTATTTGTAAAATTCATAAGTTTAGCAAATTTGTAACATACAGTACATTTAGCAAATTCGTAACATTTTGTAAGTTATTAAGCAAACTCGTAACATATCATACGAATTGGAATTCATAACATATCATACGAAATGGGGGATGGACATCCACAAATTAATACATGCCATATGTGAAGGATACAATCTTCCCAGCTCTGCTGATTTTGCTGCGAGGAGGCAGAGTCATTAGATCATTTATTTTGGTACTGTCCGTACTGTATGTAGCTCATTTTTTAGTCACAGGTCCAGGAATGGCTGAAGAATTGCAACATTTACCTAGAACTCATTTGAAAAGTCATAGTCAATCGATCAATAATATAATAATTATTTTAGCAAAACATTGTATCTTTAATTTACAATCTGTAGAAACTATGAGAATAGAAAGGTTCAGTACTTTTGTGAAGCACCACAGCATAGTCAAAAAATAAATGGCAAATAGAAATCCAAAATGGATGATGTTAAGAGATAGATGGGAGGGGTTGAATGGAGCCGAAGGGTGGGACTAATAACAACAAGATAACTAATGTAAAACATACGGGGTCTGTAAAATGTATATAGATTCAGAAATGTTGTGAAATAGCAAAGTTACAAATATATGGCAAATAGAAATCAAACTGGATGAACATCAGAAATAGAGGAAGGCCAGGACTAAAAACAAACAAAATATAACTATTGTAAAATAGATTATCTGTAAAATGTGTATAGAATGTATAAGTGTTATTGTTTATTAGTTTATTCCAATTGAGGGAGGGGTCGTAGGGTTTGCAGGGAACAATAAAGGAAGGTATATTCTAAAAAACAAGTGTGTATGTATATATATATATATATATATATATATATATATATATATATAGTTGCAGTTGGAAGTTTACCATTCCACAAATGTCTTGGTAATAACAAACTATCAATTAGGACATGTACTTGAAAAAATATATATTTTATTTAACTAGGCAAGTCAGTTAACAAATTCACCAGCAAAGCACCACCACACCATCACACCTCCTCCTCCATTCTTCACAGTGCAAACCACACATGCAGAGATCATCCGTTCACCTACTCTGCGCCTCACAGACACGGCGGTTGGAACCAAAAATGCCCATACTCGTGTTTCTTGGCCCAAGCAACTCTCTTCTTCTTATTGGTGTCTGTTAGTAGTGGTTTCTTTGCAGCAATTCAATCATGAAGGCCTGATTCCCTCAGTCTCCTCTGAACAGTTGATGTTGAGAGGTGTCTGTTACTAGAACTCTGTGAAGCATTTATTTGGGCTGCAATTCATGAGGCTGGTAACTCTAATGAATGTATCCTCCACAGTAGAGGTAAATCTGAGTAATACTTTCTTGTGGCGGTCCTCATAAGAGACTCTCGTGGTTTTTAGCGACTGCACTTGAAGAAACTTTCAAAGTTATTGAAATGTTCCGTATTGACTGACCTGTTCTTGACATAATATTACCAAATAGGGCTACCTTCTGTATACCATCTCTACCTTGTCACAACACAACTGATTGGCTCAAACGCATTAAGAAGGAAAGAAATTCCACAAATTAACAAGGCACACCTGTTAATTGAAATGCATTCCAGGTGACTACCTCATGAAGCTGGTTGAGCATATGCCAAGAGTGTGCAAAGCTGTCATTAAGGCAAAGGGTGGCTACTTTGAAAATTCCCAAATATAAAATATATTTTTGGGTTACTACATATAATTCCATATATGTTATTTCATAGTTTTGATGTCTTCACTATTATTCTACAATGTAGAAAATTGTAAAAAAAAATAAAGAAAAACCCTTGAATGAGTAGGTGTGTCCAAACTTTTGAATGGTACTGTATGTATGTTGGCACCCAGAGAAAGACAAATGGCACCTATTTTAGTAAGTTTCATACATAACTGATACAGGCATCAATGCTAAATTGATACTGTGGGGCAATGTATTCAGTGCTGAGACAGGTTAAGGGTTGGAGGCATAGTGACCTTTTGATGTCTTTGAGGTGCTTCTATCACTTGCAGTGAAGCAAACACATGTACCATTTCCCCAGTGCAACCATATCCACCTGACAGAGCCTGGATTGAGAGAACAACATTTTAATCAACAAACAGGCTTGATGATGCATTCTGCAATGTTTTTTTCCTGCAGCCTGCTAAATGTGATGCATGGCGATTCATATAACTATAGCCCGAATTCAAGGAAAAACACAGTTATGAGAATTCAAATGAAAATATCCACAAACACCTGTGAAAAGGCCAGGGCCCAGTGGTGCTCAATCAACACAATTGATTTTCCGTGTTCTATATTTAGTCTACGGGAAACAGTCTTCAAATATCCTTGAACTTAACAGCTGGAGTTGAATGTAAAGCAGCAATGGACCTACAACACCATTTACTACCCATTACAAGCCACTGAGAGATGGTGGTCAAGACAGCTCCGGTCCTAATGACTATACAAAACATTAAGGACACCTGCTCTTTCCATGACATAAACTGACCAGGTGAATCCAGGTGTAAGCTATGATCCCTTATTGATGTCACTTGTTAAATCATCTTCAATCAGTGTAAATGAATGGGAGAATACAGGTGAAAGAAGGATTTTTAAGGCTTTAGACAATTGAATCATTGATTGTGTGTCTTTGCCAATCAGAGGATGAATGGGCAAGACAAAAGATTTAAGTGCCTTTGAACGGAGTATGGTGGTAGGTGCCAGGCTCACCGATTTGTGTCAAGAACTGCAACACAACTGGGTTTTTCACACTCAACAGTCTATTGTGTGTATCAAGAATGTCCCCTCCTGTACTCGCATGGCCAATACCATCATTACGTTTGCCGACAACAATACAGTGGTAGGCCTGATCAATGACAAATATGAGACAGCCTTTATGTCAGAGAGGAGGTCAGAGACCTGGCAGTGTGGTGCCAGTATAACAATCTCTCCCTCAACGTGATCAAGACAAAGGAGATGATTGTGGACTACAGGAAAAGGAGGACCGAGCACGCCCCCATTCTCATCGACAGGGCTGTAGTGGAGCAGGTTGAGAGCTTCAAGTTCCTTGGTGTCCACATCACCAACAAGCTATCATGGTCCAAACACACCAAGGCAGTCATGAAGAGGGTAAGAAAAAGCATATTCCCCATCAGGAGACTGAAAAGATTTGGTATGGGTTCTCAGATCCTCACTGGTTGCATCACTGCCTGGTATGGCAACTGCTCGGTCTCCGACCACAAGGCACTACAGAGGGTAGTGCATACGGCCCAGTACATCACTTGGGCCAAGCTTACTGCCATCAAGGATCTCTATACCAGATGGTGTCAGAGGAAGGCCCCCCTCTTTTACACTGCTGTTTATTATCTATGCACAGTCACTTTAACTCTACCTACACGTACAGGTGAAGTCAGAAGTTTACATACACCTTAGCCAAATACATTTAAAACCAGTTTTTCACAATTCCTGATATTTAATCCTGGTAAAAAATGCCCTGTCTTAGGTCAGTTCGGATCACCACTTAATTTTAAGAACGTGAAACGTCAGAATAATAGTAGAAAGAATGACTTATTTCAGTTTTTATTTATTTCATCTCAATCCCAGTGGGTCAGAAGTTTAGATACACTCAATTAGTAGTTTGTGGCATTGCCTTTAAATTGTTCAACTTGGGTCAAATGTTTTTGGTAGCCTTCCACAAGCTTCCCACAACAAGTTAGGTGAATTTTGGTCCATTGCCACTGAGAGAGCTGATGTAACTGAGTCAGGTTTGTAGGCCTCCTTGCTCGCACACGCTTTTTCAGTTCTGCCCATACGTTTTCTATGGGATTGAGGTCAGGGCTTTGTCATGGCCACTCCAATACCTTGACTTTGTTGTCCTTAAGCCATTTTGCCACAACTTTGTAAGTATGCTTGGGGTCATTGTCCATTTGGAAGACCCATTTGCGACCAAGCTTTAACTTTCCTGACTGATGTCTTGAGATGTTGCTTCAATATATCCACATAATTTTCCTACCTCATAATGCCATCTATTTTGTGATGTGCACCAGTCCCTCCTGCAGCAAAGAAACCCCACAACATGATGCTGCCACCCCCATACTTCACGGTTGGGATGGTGCTCTTCGACTTGCAAGCCTCGTCCTTCTTCCTCCAAACATAACGATGGTCATTATGGCCAAACAATTCCATCAGACCAGAGGACATTTCTCCAAAAAGTACAATCTTTGTCCACATGTGCAGTTGCAAACCATAGTTTGTCTTTTTTCAATGGCGGTTTTGGAGCAGTGGCTTTTTCCTTGCTGAGCGGCGTTTCAGGTTATGACGATATAGGACTCGTTTTACTGTGGATATAGATACTTTTGTACCTGTTTCCTCCAGCATCTTCACACGGTCCTTTTCTTTTGTTCTGGGATTGATTTGCACATTTCACACCAAAGTAAGTTCACCTCTAGGAGACAGAATGTGTCTCCTTCCTGAGCGGTATGATGACTGCGTGGTCACATGGTGTTTATACTTGCGTACTATTGTTTGTACAGATGAACGTGGTACCTTCAGGCGTTTGTAAATTACTCCCAAGGCTGAAGCAGACTTCTGGAGATCTACAATTTTCTTTCTGAGGTCTTGGCTGATTTCTGTTGATTTTCCCATGATGTCAAGCAAAGAGGCACTGAGTTTGAGAGTAGGCCTTGAAATTCTTCCCAGGTACACCTCCAACATGGGCCAGCATTCCCGTGAAAAGCTTTCGACACCTCGTAGAGTCCATGCCCCGATGAATTGAGTCTGTTCTGAGGGCATAAGGGGGGGTGGACCTCAATATTAGGAAGGTGTTCCTAATGTTTTGTATACTCAGTGTATACCCATTGATTCTTGAAGAATATAACTTATGCCTCATGAGCTTAGCTCAACAGTCGTACCCCATCAGAACCCAGAATACAAGCATGCTTTACTCCAATGTCTGTAAACTATGTAAATGTAAATAAACACTGTATAGCCTTAAAAAATGGTTAGATATCATGGATGGTCAGTCCTTGTATCCACATCTCTCTCTATGAATTTGAGAGTGGTTACATTTCTTCAGGCCCTCCCTCAGCTTTGTACCAAAACACAGGTGGGGTGACACTTCAATTAAGGGTTCTAGCTTTAAGTGCCCGGTTCTAGTCCACCTGGGACAGTAATTAATTGAAGTGAAGAGTCATTTGAATGGATTACCCCAGACCATCTATGATTAGCCCATGAAATATGAAGTTCTAGAGGGAACATAGGTGGACACATGAATTGATCATAAAACAACATTATAGTCAGCCATTGATGCTTCTCAAACTCAGCAGAGAGGGAATTTAACCCTTTCTTTCCCATTCTTCAAAGGCATGCTGTCATGCAAGCTGCTGTTGTGACTTGCAAACTGAAACATATATATAGGCCTTGTTCCCGTGGTGATTTTTCCATCCCTGCGTTCCAGTAATGCGAAGATAGAAATGATCAGTGCTCTCAAGGGGCGGAACGAAATAGAATGCCTGTTTATGTCTCAGTCATTCTATTTCATTCAGCCCTGAGAGCAGTGATCAGACCTGCTTATGTTCTCCGCAGGCACTATTAATGATTACGTTAGCGCCATATCACCATGGTAATGTCTTAAATGCAGTGTGACATCATAAAACCAAAGTGGGGTATCGTTGCTTACTATTTTACTGTGACCTTGCCACAAGATGGATGAAGCATGCCCTATTTCTCATGCGGGGATCGTCCATATTGAAAAGGGTAAATGGTTGGTTTGCACTTCATGATTAATAATGAGTGCGATTAGTGTCGCGGCGCAAACTAGCCTGTTAATAGAGGCTGGCGCAGCCTGCTCCGCAGCCAATTATCATTGAGAGAGGCAATCATAGGGAAAATAAATGTAAGTTAAAACAGGGAGATGGATGCCATGTTGAGAGACAGCTGTCACCCATTTATTACAGACACCCCTGACGATTCTCTCCTCACTGCTGGCAGTAAGCTGTGACGAGGTTGCCCTGCGTGAAACTTCATTTGTGCTCTCTGTTCCGTCACATCCCATTCACGTTGAAGCCAGCTAGCCACCCCAGTTGACCTTCAAGTCATGTCAAGCTCTCGGATAGAGATTGAACGGTTGGTTGGGGGGGGGGGGGGGTGGGGCTTTGTAATATTGTGACAATTGGAAATCCATTTAACATGTGAATATCTGATGCTCTGATTCACATAACGAGTGACGGATTGCACAAGGAATGTTTAATTTACTCGCATGGTACATGAGATTGAAGAATTGCCTTCACTTCACTTTGTAGCGTACTCAGGTGAGGAAAGGAACGGTACAGGCTTCGGGTTGATCTTTCACAGCTCACAACAAAAGCTTAGACCTGAGGCCACTCACCTTTAAAGTAGGATATTTGACCATCTGTTTTTATGCCTCCCCTCCCCCACGCTCATCAAGAGGTGCATTACCTTTTTAAATTATATATATTTTTATTTTTATTTTTTTACCTTTATTTAACTAGGCGAGTCAGTTAAGAACAAATTCTTATTTACAATGACGGCCTGTTAACTGCCTTGTTCAAGGGCAGAACGACAGATATTTACCTTGTCAGCTCGGAGATTCAACTGAGCAACCTTTCTGTTACTGGCCCAACGCTCTAACCACCACCTGCCGCCCCTTTGAAGATGTATTTGTAACATTTGCTATTCAATCTTGTGTTGTAAGAACACTGCGAATCGTTCTGCTGAAGTCGTTTGGCAGTTTCGTAAATGCTGTCGACTGTGTGTGAAAACACATTGAAGGAACAATTGGGCATACCTGTACTTAAAACAATTCATAATATTTGGTGAGACCCTATTGGTCATCTCTGCTGTTTGGTGACTTGTTACTATTGTCCCAGACATAAACCACTGTTAAATCAGTCTGTTCTGTAAGTAATGTATGGCAACACTGAAAATGACTCAGAATGCACAGTTCTCTGAATGAGAACATTATTCTCCTTAACTGACCAGACGGATCAGTTAATTGACCAGACGGAGAGAGGTGTGTTGGTGTTTTCTAATGTAATGTGATCTTGCGTTGAGAATTTCCTTGAAATAGCTTGAAAGGGTTTAAAAAAAAAAAAAATGGAAACTGTTTGTGCCGAATGTACAGTACTTGAAGAAAGAACATATCATAGACTGTCCTCTCCCTTTTACAGGCTTCATTTGACATGTCTAGGCTGCCGTAGTAATGCTTTTGAGATGTGTGCAGTGATAACCGGATTGTGGGAGGTGAGATAGTAGACCGTGTGAAGTGAGAAAAGTGCCATCTACTGGCAGAAAAATCTTTTTAAGTTTGAATACTGGTTATCCTAATCCATTTTTCCTCACTCCAGGGCTTAGTCAACCCTTGGCTCTAACAATAGTTTACTATTTTGGTAAACACTTCAATGTAATCTGCCTTTTCAGAGTTCAAATTGGTATGAAAGACTACATTTCTACTGTCCAATCTTTACACCCTGTAGTTAGCTCATCAATGTAATATGAACGGATGAGGACAGTCATTCCGTGTCTAAATTCAGTTCAGCCTAAATCCCACCACATACTGTGCTGTATTGCAGATGCTTACCCCCAAGGGAGACTCTCATTTGAAATAATACTGATGATCAATGGAAGAAAGCTACAGTTCAGGCTTCTCATTTCCCTGCAGGTATCGAACCTGCATCTTCAATGGGTCCTGGATTATTTTGATGAGGATGACTCAGTTCACAGGCCTTTCTTTTCGAAGTAGCCTAAAGGCACCAGTCTCTGTATCCCATCCAATCCGTTTTGGATGAGGCTCCATTTAGCGTGACTAATTGAAACCTTAATTCATTTGGGCGAGTGCCCCGTCTGCTCAAAGGATTGGGTCTGGGACAAAGTTCAGAGGAGAGTTAAGAGGACCTTAGAGAGGACTCCCATATTGCTCTATAAGGGTAATTGTGTCAAAAGTAATTAGAGAATGGCATCCAATCTAGTCTTGATCTTTACATCTATACCTGAGCCTCTCCTTCAGAATAGATTAGATTACAGTTGCTGACGATAAACCAGCATTCTCCCCGCTGGAGCCTCCCTACAACACATTCTGCACTGTAAGCTGGTTTATACTTCATCAGACATGCACTACAGATACATGTCATGACTATTAACTCGAATCGGATCATCACATCAAACGACAAAATAAACTGCTGTCAGACCGTCCAGGAGTGTGTCGACATACATGTGGATTTTTTTATTTAAGTGGCCCCCGCTATGGAGCCATCAATCCTAGCATTCTGTGATTATTACAGCGAGTGTGGAGGGAGTATTCAAGAAAATAACCTGTCTTTTCTATTCGGCTGTCTCTTTCTGCACCTTCTTGTCTCTCAACTATTTATGTAACAGGCAAAGACCTTGAATGTGTCACTGTCTGAACAGAACAGCTATGGGACCTGATTGTGCAACATGTCTCTGCAGTGAACCGTCCTATAACTCGGTTCAAGGGAACCCAACAAAGATACTCGATAGCTAATTCAATCCAGAACATTATGAATCGTGGGATCATTACACCACATGCGCCCTTTGTGCACTTCCTACAGGATTCATATTTTACAATGGACACAGCTCCAGGATACACTTTATTATTAATGTTGTTGAGGCAATTATTCAAGAGTACGTCTCAAAATGACAGAACAAGCGTTTGTTTGAAGTCTTTTGTGAAGTTGGTTTAGATATATTTCGGTATTATGGAGTCTCTTTGTTTTGCTTTACATTACTCAAAATATTCCATTGTACTCTACTGCACAAAAGTAGCCCTCCTAACTTCATATTTTGATGTGAAGTAACTCCAGTAAGTGCATAAACATGTTAGAAAAATGAATACATGGCACTTATACTGTATGTATATTTGCTAGTGTGAGTAGCTGCGAAGCTGTCATGCCAGGAAGGCACCAGTCACTGGGAATACAAAATGACATGACACCTGCCAGAGGAACACCTGATGTTGGTTGGTTGGGTATTGGTGACTCCATCATCCCTGTTTGTGAGGGAACCTGTGGATCACTGTGGGTGGGCGGATGGAGCGTGCATCTTCCACAGCCAGGCTGCTGCTGTGGAAGGAGGCATGCTGCCAGGGAAGGGAGGTGCTGTATATCGAACCAGAAGGATGCCGGCATAGCTGTGACATTACTTGGGAGGGCTTTAACTTCAGCACTTGATTCTTTCATTTCACAGGGAATGTAGCATCGCATTTGATGTCTGTTCTGCCTTTTACGTGACGTAGCATCTGCTCATACACAACCTCGCAAAATGCTCATCCCATTATCAATTAGTTTTTTGGGAGAACATTCAACTGGACAATAGCAATAAAAATGCAAATGCTGACAAGTTTTATCAGAACATTTTGTGACAGATCAAGTCTACCAGCAGTCAGCATTTAAATGCTTTTTAAACTGTTGCATCACTCCCACCTTAACTGAGATAAAATCCTTGCTACCTGCATGTTCTTGCCTACCTCCCCTCTCAGAGTATAACTTTACTATTAATTTTTGTGATACTGTATGCCAGACATCCTACCCTGTCAGTTCAGTATAGCTTAACCTTAACTAAAAAGAAAAACCCCTCCATATTGTCCTCTCTGGAATATATACCATGTCAAATTATTTCATTTCAAAAGACAAAAACAATTGTATTCCCCAACATAGCCATCTCACTAGACAGCTTTCAATGTCTCCATTTTGCCTCCAACCTTCCTATTTCCATCGCTTTCTCCAGCCAAGAGTCTGAGACTTTCTGTATAGATCAAATGTGGCCAGTGGAATAGTCTGACAAGCCCAATGTCCTTGCTGCCACTGTGCCTCTCAATGATTGATTCCATTCCTTACTATCTCATCCAATCCTGAAGCTTTCCTTCATTCCGTTGCTGGCTGCTATCATCTGCTACTCATATCTTCTATGTTTGGGAATGGAGGTTAGAGGTATTGTACAGTATCTCCATAGTGACAAGGAGATGTAGCCTATCATGCACAGTCACAAACATAGATTATTCTGAACATGCTTCTTGTACTGAAATGACTACAGTACCGTAGCAGAATGACTAAGTAGATTGTATTTCCTTATCTGTTGCTAAGTCGGAGAATACAGTATATTCAGTAACCACTACTGGTATTTCCATCTTCAACTCTATTGAATCAGATGTCTGCATCGCCAAGTATTGAGGAGTCCTATTACAAGCTGAAAGGAAATGCTCAGATAATTATTTAAGAGAAGTTGAAATATACACAAAGTAGAAAATACGAGCACTGCAGAATACTGTATGAAACTAAAGCAAAACAAAGAAATACACATAAAGGCTCACTACCTGTAGTCTTATGCTAATGCTTCTATGTTCCACGTCTTAACGTCCAAGCCAACTTTTAATAACGATGCATTGCACATCATGGTGGCGGCTGCAGGACAATTTGAGTTCATGGTACAGCTGCCACAGCACTATTATAAGGCAGGCTGGGTTTCTTTATGGGTGATGTATTGGAGAGGAATGGTGACCTCTGAGGGCTGCCAAGGTCAGAGTGAATCAGATGCGCCATGTCTATTGTTGGCATAGTTCCTTGTCACCACAGACTGGGAGAGAATTGGGGGTTGATATGTGTAATGCAGGTCTCTGGTTCACTGGAGCTTGTAAAGCTGAATAGTGACTTGCAACAATTAGCCTAAGAGTCCAGAATGCAGTTCCATTATTGAAGTACATATAAAACGTAAACAACCACACAAAGCCATTATCATAAGACATGCAGCATGAAATATTCTGTCAGGGAATTGTGATTAGTATTTAAAAAGATAAAGAAGAGCAATTTGCTGGTGTATTCATAAAAAAAAAAATATATATATTTTCACAAACCGACAGTGCTTTTGCCTTGAACATTATGTATTGTTTTTTTTTGACATGTGTACAAATCCTCAACGATAGATTGCCAAAGTACCTTCCTTATCTCCCAACATTCCATGTATTAATCAATAGCTAAAATACCACAACTTAATATGTACATTATATACAGTAACACCACTGAGTGCTGATAATGTAAAATGATTGGCACAAGGACTACAGACTGTGTGTGTAAGAATCTGGCAGAGGAATGATTCAAGGAAACAACAAATACAGCTCTGAAATAAGCCCTACGTGTTGGCTGTGAAATAGCTTCTCCCCACATTCTGCAATGTTATGTTGATGTAGGTACTTGGTCCTTTTGGGCAGGTGAGTCACAGTGTCACAGACGTACAGTGTACTCTGCTGTAGTGGTTCCTGGTGCTGTTGGGATTTCAACAGTGAGAATCTCTTCGCTAGGCTAAAGGTCCTGAACAGTCATTCTGAAAAGTTCTGAAAAGTACTCATGGCTAACTACCAGGAAGTTTGAAAAGACAGGCTGAGTGGGCGGAGGGCTTATATTCATGAGCCCACCTTGACTGACAGCTCTTTGAAACTCCTATGTCAAGAAACTTGGATGCAGTGAGCAGTGTTGCAGTGAGATCATCTCAAGCTAATTTGGTGATACACAAAAGCAACTCAAACAACATTGAAATTGCATCAATGATATATATAGATTTTTATTCATCTCCCATTTGGCATGTTTCTTTTGAAGCCGTTCATAGCAACACTGACAGACGTGTTGACTTGACAACTGCGTCTGAGTTTTGAACGACAACCCCCGCTCTTTTCTGCTCCATGTTGGCTGAAGACCGAGTTAGCCAGTAACTAGCTAACACGCGATACAGATTACAGGTGAAACATATAAGTATCTTTGCCGTAGATGAATAGGGTGAACTCTGAATTATATTTGCTGACACCTTAGTCGAGCTATTTAAACCACGCCCCTCTGCAAACACACCGATGTTGGTTGCAAGCCGGTACATATTTAAATGAAGAGAATAGGTAAGAGAATATCATGTTACCATTGGTGTATTAAAATGAGAGTTAAGGTCAACTTGTCCACTTAATAATGATTCAAAGTTTTGGACATGGGGGAGGGGGCCAGTAACTTTATGATCAAACTTTGTCAATGTAGAAGCAACAGTCATTTTTCATACGTTGGTCATCATATTTGGATCTCGTTTCCCTCAAATATCATCCAATTTCATGAAAAACAGGATTTTGACTGTTCATGACCTTTAAGCTCAGGCCCCCAGGTGTTCTCTGTCTCCCACCAATCTGTTTTTGGCCACTCTGACATTTGTTTTTGGCCGAGCTGGATATCACACAGTGTCAGTGTTCTGTCCCTAAACACGCCATGTAACCTCACAGGTTCCTGGACGGATAGATTCATGTGTATTTTGATGGACTTGAGTGGAGAAAAAGGAGGTGACAGTGAATCATTCTGCTCATATCCTCTTAATGAGAGTGCTGAGGCAGGGTTCGCTGTCACTCAGAACCCTGTTCTCTCCCACGGCATAATTTGATTGAGGAACTCCACTCGGTTTCAGAAGGTTAATTGGTGGGGTAGAAAGCTGCGTTGGCAGAGCAAAGTAATTGACAAGAAGAGGGAATTAGTGCCGTTGTTCCTGTACACGCAGAGTTAGCAGACGTTTAACTTTATGCACTGATTTTACCTCACAGACAGCCCCTATATACAGTATGAAACAACATGTACTGACAACAGCAGCAGGACTGTGCAGCAGGAAAATGGAACATATCAATACAAACACTCAGGCTTTACAATATGTGCTCCGTCTAGCGTCACACTTAAAGGGATATTTCACTTAAAATACAAAATGACACATTGGTTTTCTTACCCTGTAAGCAGTCTATGGACAAGGTATGACAGTAATCCATGCTTTGGGTTTATTTCCCTTGTACCATTTTTAAATGCTAACCTTTGTAGCATTTTTGGCTCAAAACCCATTCAAGTTATGGTACCGATATTAGCATTTTTCACGCATCATGTCCGAATCACCCGAAAGTACCGAAATTGACTGTGAAGCTCAACAAAGTCACATAGATTATTTGAATACAATGTGCAAAAAAATGCTAATATCAGTACCATGACTTGAATGGGATTTGTGCCACAAATGCTAACAACTTTGGAAAGAGTGCCAGGTAAACTAAACCAAAGCATGGGTTGCTGCCAAACCTTGTCCAAAGACTGCTTACAGCGTAAGGAAACCAATATGTCATTTCGTAATTTGGGTGAACTATCCAGGTAAGACTGTACAGTAGATCCCAGTTTAGTCTGCCATGTCTTGAGTCAGCAGCAGAAGAGGTGTCGGCATACATCCTCCTGCCCACCGGCAGCTGGTGAGCTCAAAGACCAGAGAGTTGATGGTCTGGAAAATTGCAATAAAACCTGCAGGTATTATCCCAAGTTGTATCTTACTCTTACATGAACGGAATTAAATTAAACTGTAAGTGTTGGTTGTGCTCTCCTTGTTCTTATGACAAATACAGGCTGTCTGCAACCTAATTGTTTTCTCATTGGATTCGTTCTACTGCTGTTGGTTACCACAATTCGGACAATACCTCGGTTGGTTTGTCAGTTTGTAATAGGCCTTAGTATAATTGAATTGTCTACAAGTTTTTCTCAATACAAGTCTGTGGCATAATGCACAATTATTGTTGGTACAAATCCATAACTTTTTTGTTTGTTTATGTAGCAAATCAATCAATGTTGTTAAAGGAAGATTTTACATATTAGATCTACAGTTTCAGACCATGATATTTTCTTTTTTTTGCTCATAGTACCAACTGAGCAAACTGTCCGAAGTGCTTTCCTATCGCAGTTCCCAATAACTCCACTTTGGATATGACTTTAGCTCTAAAAGCTCTCTCCATTAAGGCTACTGTTTCCATCAGTGCACACTGTAATTCTAAGCCATTCTCCATGGTGTATCATCTTTTTTTAAAGGGCCATCCGGAATGGAGTTTGTGCTTTGTAATGAGATTTCTTGCTCCCTGGAAAGGTGAGAATCGTACTAGGTCATCAGCCTGTTGAAGGACTCGATCCACTGAAGAACAATTGAGTGTGGTATTGGGAATTTACAAGAGATGCCAGAGCAGTAAGTCATTTAAAGTTTTACAAAGCATCACACCGTCAGGAATACCAAATAGCCTGTTGTAGAATAGAACATTTGTGTCAAATTCTAATTCTCAAGGTCTGGACTTACATAGTTGGCCTCAACCCTTGGCCCTCAAGCTCTTAATTAGCCCAATCATTCACTATTTAAGCAAATGTTCTACATTCAAAATGACCAAATGCACTAACACTTAAGCTAGATTTATGACGGAGGTGGATGTATGAAATGCTAATATATGTGGCTAATTGGCTATTTAGAGTAACTAGCTGGGGGAGATGGAAACAGGCATGCAAAAGGGTGAGCACAGTTTCACCCTCATTTGGGTGGGCAAGTGGAGCTGTTTACAGCAACTTAAAAAGTGCTCTCCCAGTAGATATGCATTGGAAATAGATTCCGCACAAATGGTCAACACTTACATATATTACAGTTCATCCTGACGAAAGAATAAATGTTGCTCTTTAGGATTCCCCCTGTGGGGAAGAGTTGTGTAAGGCTGTGTTTACACAGGCAGCACAATTATGATATTTTTCTACTAATTGGTCTTTTGACCAATCAGATCAGCTCTCTGCCAACAATTGGGCAAAAAAGTCATTATTAATAACTTTAATTGCCACTTTGAAATTTCAGACTTGATTTTTCCGTTACGGAAAATGTATCAACCCCTACAAAAATATAGATGAATTATAATGCACATAATAATCCACATTTCCTGTTACTGCAGGATTATGTTCCTGCTGTAGCAAACGGACTCAAGTTAAGATCCTACGTCTTTATGCATTGGTTGACCTTTTTTTCCCTTGCTGCTGTCCATCGTGCTGAAGTTGTTGGCTGGTTTGTAGTGCACTGTCCATACATAGTGCAAGCGTGTCATTCCACCACAACCACCATCCCCCAACACCACCACAGGATATACCGTATGTGACAACACTGAAAAGCAATCTAGCAAAACATTAAGAAAACTGGTATAGCTTTTGCTACACATCCTTTTCTGCCTCTGCTGTAGAAGGTCGCGAGTACTGCATTTCGAGTGGTTTCAAAGAACGTCTGAAGAGCACATTGAGGCACCAACCTGGAAATTGTGTGCATCTCCACATTCACAACTTTATCATTACGTATTTCCTTTATTCGTTTTCGTCACGTTTTTGATCACAGCGGTGACATTCATTCTCCTCCATTGAGATAAATACCATTGTGAAAGCTTTTCCTGGCTGAATTCATATGAGGCGATTCCAATTATCATGGGGAAAGAAAAGGGCTTTGTCTGAAAAACAATTCAAATCACAGAGATGCGGCACAATACCCCTCACTTATCAGGGAAGTAAAGTTAGATATAAACTCATTAGTGTGCAGTGCCTTGCAGGTGTTTGTGCTCCTGTACGAAGCCCTTTTTCTGAAGAGGCCTGGCATGTCCACAAAGTATGCCATTGATGCCACAAAGGAAGCAAGCGCATTTCCAAACAAACAGGATTGGGGGCTTGGGAGAACATTCCATTCAATTCCAGGCAATATTCCTTTTAGTAATTAATGCATGACTTTAATATCCTTGGATATAGCTGAAGCATGCATCCACCTCCTCCCTTTCTCTCCAAAGCAATTCAGTACCTCAGTGAGCACAATGTTTTTCTCCCCCAAGAGAAGCAGTTCCATTTCAGCTCAATTGATTCTCCACTTCTGGTCGCCCATCTTTACCTTTTTCATTCTTTCCCAGTAAGAAGCGCATGCATTTTCAATGACATGAAATAACGGGCAGTCATTGGGAGGGATGAGGACGGTCTCAGGGGACTGAGGCACCGTCACCATCCGAAAGAGAAAGACGGAGCAAGATATAAAGACGAACAGCAGAGACGGGGGTGAGGCCTTGGACACATAGACATGAGAGGGAGATAACATGACTATATATAGCAGTACAGATATGACCAGATTAAACTTGAGAATCCAGTCTCGCTGTGCCCTTCTGACCAATACAGGCTGTCTAATACAATTTGCAAATGTGTGTTTTCCTCCGAGAGAGCAAGAGAGAAGGACAGACAGAGACAGAGACAGAGACAGAGACAGAGACAGAGAGGATACAGTATGACAGCTTTACATACAGTATACCTCATTGGGAGACAGTTGCACTTGTTACTATATCTGTTTCATCCACAAGGCATATGGGAGATTCTGTCATGTCTTTGCCTTGAAGCCCAGGCTCGCCGCTGCGGAGGAGAGAACCCCAGAGGCTCGGCATATGAGAGTAGAAGCCTGTCTCACAATCACAGACTTGAATTCAGTGCATTGAAAGACTTCCCCTTCAAGGTAACATGAGCTCTCAGCGTCCGAAGCACCCTTGTCTGCCCCCTAACATCAAACAGTAACGCTTAGTTGGCCTCACAGTTACACTGTGTTATGTCAGTTGTCATATGGTAAACATTGGTAAACATTGTATTGCCCCAATATGTTAGTTGTAGGCACTTTGAAGGCAACTACTTACAACAAAGATCAAATAGCATCTACACTCTGAGTTAAACATAATTTGAAAGAAGTATCTTTCCTCAACGCTGACTGCTTGTGGAGAATACAGTATCTCTCTCAAATAAAATCCATCAATAACATATTCAATGCAAAAAGTGTGGCTACGTAAGTGTATGAAAGTGCCCTGAGCAAGCAAAACAGTGGGAATTTACAACAACTTAATGTAGGACCATTGAATCAGGGCGTCATTAGTTGTTCATAGGGGATGACAAGAAAATCCATCATTAATCTGTATGCAGCAGGGCCCCAATGGGAACAAGTAGACTGGGGAATGGCTGCCTGGGCTGCCTGGGTGTCCACTGGGAGAGGAGCTTGGCTCTGATGCCCTGGGTGTTCTGGCCTACTGCCCTCAGGGCTACACTACCACTGGACCATAGAGATTGCTGCCAATGGGGAAAGATTCCAGGGCTGCAAATAGACCAATAGGCTGTTCTGAGGACGAACATACCATGCTGCCCTAACTGCCTTAAGCTCATTGTTAGTATGTGACACGTTTTACAAGCAGTTGGTTGTTCTTTTCCCACCATCTCCAAGCTCTTTTTATTAGTGAGCACTTCAGTATTTGTTGGTTAAGCATATAGGCACCAGGGTGGCATTCAAGCACTCGGAGACACTAAACCTGAATGTATGATGAGAGGTTTGTTTATGCAAAAGGTAGTTTACTAAATCACTAACATTCATATGCAACAGCGGGTGACTCTAACGAGGCGAACGAGCAGGGTTGTAATTTATGCTGTGGACCGCAGTAGCGGTGGTGGAATTGATGCGGAGCCCACTGGAGTGAGTCACAGTGGACAAACAAACCCCTCTATGCATTATTAATGAGTCTTTTCAGGTTTAACGTCAACTTCCATGTAACACCTAAAGGGGTCCCGCAACAACACCATGCTAAGAGAGAGCTGAGGACGGGTCAGAACGGCTCTCAGACACTGCCAGCTGGTATTTACGATAAAGGTCAGAGAATGAGGGGACAATGATAGGAGACAATTTTCTCTTTAAAAAGTTTAGCCTCGCCAGATATTTCCCAGAGCCATTCTTTTCATATTCATTTCATGGAACATTTGGTTTGGGTTTCCAAACGGGAACCTTCTTTATTTCAGAGGGTTTAAAAGTGATTATATTTGAATGCCCCTTGGTAAATGCACTTTTGTGGTAGGTGGTTTTTGTAGTGGTAGCCTTTTGGCATTTCCTTGCAGAGCGTTCCACACAGTGCATGGAGGTGCACAATGTACTTCCTGGTTCTATGTCTAGGTTAGCAGCTGACAGAGTGACTCCACCACTTTACCATGCCCATGATATAGTGGGAAATAGGTATACTAAACTAAACGTCACTTAAATACTTTGGACAGATTGCCATCCATGTACTCAAATGTTTTTTGTCTTAATGTGCTTTTGATTAAAATCTGGGCCACATGCATTTTTCAGCCAACGGGCACAGTCCTCTTCAGTGCGAACAAAATCCTCCAGTTTCAACCGACAGACATTAAAAGAGAGCTCCACATAAAGTGTGGCCATCAGTGGAGCCTGGTGGGAGGAGCTATAGGAGGACGTTCCATTGAATTGAGTCAATGGAACGGTTTCCACGTTTATTGTGTTTGATACAGTTCCACTACTGTATATAGATAGCCTCGCTACTGTTATCATTGTCTTTTTACGGTTGTTTTTATTTCTTTACTTATCTATTGTTCACCTAATACGCACTGTTGGTTAGGGCCTGTAAGTAAGCATTTCACAGTAAGGTCTATACCTTTCGTATTCGGCGCACATGACAAATACACTTTGATTTGATTTATTCCATTCCAGTCTTTACAATAAGCCCATCCTCCTATAGCTCCTCCTACCAGCCTCCTCTGGTGAACATGTCATACAGCAGTGGAACACAGGGATGTGAGTGGGCCGGCACAGCCCCAGCCTTATAGAAACCTGTCAAACCCAAACATCCACCTGATCATTTTATGTTGAGCAGCTCACAGCATATTACTGCCTCAAGCCATCCCCAAGCTCTATGGAAACAAAGTCAATTATTGTAACACTGCTTCGAGGTCCCCCACAAAACACATACTCAAAATGGGGGATCTTTGGTATGTATGGGGACAGATTGTGTACGGGAATGGTGAGGGTGCAGAAATATGAGAAGGGGAGACAACCCAGTTTGCAACTGTGCTGTATTACAGTGTGCTTCCTTATTTAGTATTCAAATGTATCGGGTTTACGATTCCCACATAACACAGGCACGAGTAGACAAAGCTGGGCTTTAGATTTGTGTGTAATCTCTCCCTCGGGGCTCATACAAATCCAAGCAAAACAAACAGTCCCTCAGTAGGTTACTTCAGCACTGCTCCCTCCGATCCAATGGTACACATTTACTGTCAGAACTCATCCATAGCCACAGTATGCTTTCCCCCCACACAAGGCAGCGCTACGAATGGCTCCACTCTTTTGTTTCAGTTAGACTTAAACATCTCAATCAAAATGGAAAATGCATAGATTGACTCAGTTACAGCAGTGATTTGAATGAAAGGTGCTAAGCGTATAATTAATCATTGCACGGATATAATAAATGTTCTTTTCAAGGTAGAGCATATTGAGAAGATGAAAACACTGGAAGGTTTCCACTGAATGATGACTGTGTCAGTACTACATAGTGATGAATCTTAGCCTCAACAACCCTGTTTCTATCCCAATCAGCACTTATGTGCAAACACGCTGACCAGTGTAGCCCTGAATAGGTTTATGTTGAACAATGGACATACTTCCTCTATTATCAGTGATTCCCATTGTGTGGTAAGAGGATACTAAACAATGGAAATTGTATTCATATTGTCCTTTAATTCGTGGATTGCGGACAGTTTTGTTTTTGAATATGAACAGTTCTGTATTGTGCCCTAGAGATCATGGTATGGATGTTTGTTATTTTGACTTCCTGAAAACATATGTTCCCTTCCTCATTTATGATAGATGCTAGATGGAAACACAACATTTGTTTAGGCCTAATTGGAGCGCGGTGGGCAGACCACACGAAAGGTCAACAGACTGCTGGAATGACTTTACGTCCACGGTTCCAATTTGAGGTGTATTCCCTCTGCACTAAACTGTCACAATTATCCTGTTGTAGCAACATGATTATCCCCTTTATGTAAAGGCCCGTGTCCTCTACCACCTAGGGACACCTTTCTTCTCACCCTCTGTGGCCTCCCACAAGTCAACACATCCACTTCCTGGCCTGTGTCAGCAGCTGCATCAGAGGGCTAAGAGAGGCCAGTGATGAGGGCGCCCACCACATACCTCTGGGTTTAAAGTATTCAACTGCTGTCCTCTATGACTAACCTATCCATTTCTTGAACAGTGACTTGCATTTCTAATATATTGTATTCGATTGGATAAAAATTTGATTTGCTTTCTTTAAAAAAAAAAAACGTTATCTACAGTAGGAATCATTCCAGGTCTTAATATGAATAATATGTATAATATGAAAAAGAAATTACTTCTCCTCATAAACATGATTTTCATAATTGAAACATCTCTCATTGGCTTTGTTAAATTATGAATATACACAAATCCCTCTATGTCTTTGCAGGTTGGAGGTTGCTTGTCTTCTTGATTCTCATTGTTCTTAGAAATATTCAAGTGTGACAGCAGTAAGCATGGCAGACGAGGTCCCGGGTGTTGTTCTGTACAGTAGCCTACACATCTCTGTGAGGTCTAAACAAATATCTCCCTCTGAGATGTCTAGGCTGCTTTAAGTGGACCGGAGAAGAGAACGTGTAATTCATCGCTCTGAGCCGAGACCCCTGCCTTGGTGGAGAGCGTTTCTTCTGTGACTATGTTAGCCATCATATTGAATTTTAACAATGAAAAATTAATATCTGACTGAGTCCAATCTGATTTGAAAGCTAGTTAAGTGGCTCAGGTTTGGATAAAAAGCAATACTAGGTGCCAATGACAATGAAGTATACTGTAGCCCTTGGGTCAGCAAGATGTATTGACTACACATTAGTGAATGCAGATGAAATGTTTCCCCTCTCACTCAGAAATGTCTGGCATGCAGTACATCATTTTCATTCCTCCATAAGCATTTTGCAGCCTCAGTTCTTATTCTCAAAAAGCAGAACAAATACTTTTATGTTTGGCATGCATTCATAACATATAAATCAATATCGTAATTGGCACGTGCAGTAGCCTATCCCATCATTTAAAAAAATTAATTCAGCACAATGAAATCCGTTAAGAAATGGAAAAAAAATAATCATGATTTAGTATGGTGGGAATATCAAAGTTATAAGGTAGTTATTTGAATGTAACTAGTGTATGCAATTCATAGTCCAAACACAAAAGTATTGTTCCAGGAAGACGAAGTGTGTGTTCCTCGCTGGCCACGTGTGTTCCTCCCTGAGGACGTATTCCTCGCTGGCCACGTGTGTTCCTCGCTGAGGACGTGTTCCTCGCTGGCCACGTGTGTTCCTCGCTGAGGACGTGTTCCTCGCTGGCCACGTGTGTTCCTCGCTGAGGACGTGTTCCTCGCTGGCCACATGTGCTCCTCGCTGAGGACGTGTTCCTCGCTGGCCACGCGTGCTCCTCGCTGAGGACGTGTTCCTCGCTGGCCACGTGTGTTCCTCGCTGAGGACGTGTTCCTCGCTGGCCACGTGTGTTCCTCGCTGAGGACGTGTTCCTCGCTGGCCACGTGTGCTCCTCGCTGAGGACGTGTTCCTCGCTGGCCACGTGTGCTCCTCGCTGAGGACGTGTTCCTCGCTGGCCACGTGTGTTCCTCGCTGAGGACGTGTTCCTCGCTGGCCACGTGTGCTCCTCGCTGAGGACGTGTTCCTCGCTGGCCACTGCTGCTGATTATGACCACGGCTGTGCTGGTCGACTGTGGTGCAAGTTAATACCTAAGACTATTACGAGAATGACTCATATACTTAAACATTTCACTTTCCTTCCTCTCAGCACCTCCCATGCTGAGGTCACCTGCTGTTTATGACTAATAATTCATTAATAACTCTCAATAAAAACAGGATCTATAAGCTCCAAGGTTTTCTCCTGCAGCTATCAACTTTGTTCAGAAACCTTGGGCTGTTTGGACTGTCTGTGTGCTGTGTCTTTTTTTGATCAAATTGATTGGGTCAAATGATTTAACCAGACCCAATGGAACACTGCAATTTCCCAGGGGAGCTGTCTGACTGGGTTAAATTGACAATGAACAGTTTGCTATTTTTGGTTCACGGTTTGTATCCGCAGTAGTTATCGTAAGATGTTAAAGCGATACATCCATGACACTGAAAGACATTAAGTTCTATTTCTGTAAGGTTCTATAAGGTTCTCGAGTTCTCGGTTCTATAAGGTTCTCGAGAAGACCGTTTCAAAGGAACATTTCAGTATGGTGCATAGTAATTAATGAATTCCATGCTGCATCTAAACATTAGTTGGACTCAGTTGTGTTTGACAGTCCACAGGTTAATGATGTGAGAATAGGGACCCTGCTTTCCCCGACCTGTCAAGTGGTAATTGGCCAAAGGTTTCCTTTAATAGCAATATGCCACAGGGAACGCAAAGCACCTCTGAAATTGTGTACGAAATAATTGGATGGCGATGAAAGAGGGAGCATACACATGAATCCTATTTTGCCTTTAAAATGATATTTGCTATTTTTACTTAACGTGCAAAACAAAAATGTGTCTTGATTATTTGGATCCGTAATGTTATTTTTCACTGTCTTTTTACTGTTGTTTTTATTTCTTTACTTAACTATTGTTCACCTAATACCTTTTTTTGCACTGTTGGTTAGAGCCTGTAAGTAAACATCTCACTGTAAGGTCTACTACACCTGTTGTATTGGTCGCACGTGACAAATAAACTTTGATTTGATTTGATATGTGCGGTATACATGACAGATTAACAGGATGTAGAATATAAAATACAGATTGGGTACCATGTTGTTTGACTGCAACACATGGTCTATAGAGGAGAAATATAATTCTACTTGTGCAGCATGTCATGTATTCTGAATATTTCTGGCCAAAAGAATATATACTTTTTACATTTTGTGGTGTTAATGTGGTTATATTCAAATTGAAAACCTCACATTCAAGCAGTTATTGATTCCCCTAACATGTGCCTGCTTCTCTTTTCTTCACAGGGAGTTCCTCTGAGCCCATGAATGTGACGCAGCAAGAAAGACAGAGGAAGAAACAATAGGATGAGACCGATCAACGATGTTATCCCTGGGGAAATAAGCACAAGACAATCTGAGGTGGTGAAATACTGAATCTCAGCGAACCATCTCTAGAACTTCATTCCAGGCTAAACTCATTGGATGGATGCTGGTCTAAATGCACATGCCCAACATCTTTTTGTAAATGGCTGGAACATTGGGACCGAATTATCCTTCCCTGGACACAAGGCCAATATATTGATTGTCCTCGCGGAGGAGAACACTTGAAAGTCCAGCTAGATTACAAAGAGTTCAGTTCAGCATCTTTGGAAACCACAGTGGTGTTCCCGTCTTAGAGCTTTTGGGCCCTGCCCATGACATCAAGAGGAGCACCAATGGCCTGCGGTGGAGCTATGGTAATGAGTGCCTTTTTCTGGTCTGTGGCCATAGTATATTTGACACATATAGGCAGAGTCAATGGGGACTGCTGGCTCATCGAAGGCGAGAAGGGTTTTGTGTGGCTGGCCATCTGCAGCCAAAACCAGCCTCCATACGAGGCAATCCCCACGCATATCAACAGCACCATTGTGGACCTTCGGCTCAATGAAAACAAGATCAAAAGTATCCATTTCTCTGCCCTCAGCCGCTTCGCCAACCTGACCTACCTAAACCTGACCAAGAATGAGATCAACTACATAGATGACGGGGCCTTTTCTGCCCAGTTCAACTTACAGGTCCTTCAGTTAGGCTTCAACAAACTCCATAACCTTACTGAGGGCATCCTCAGGGGTTTGGGCAAGCTGCAGTACCTCTACCTCCAGGCCAATCTGATTGAGACTGTGACACCCAATGCCTTTTTGGAGTGCTATAGCCTGGAAAACATCGACCTCTCCATGAACCGTATCCAGCAACTAGATGGGACCACGTTTACCAGCCTGACTAAACTGACTACCTGTGAGCTTTACACCAACCCTTTCAACTGTTCCTGTGAACTACTTGGCTTTGTGAAGTGGCTCTCTGCATTCCCCAACAGGACAAATGAACGGATGGTCTGTGACTCCCCATCAGGTGTCTCTGGCTACAGTCTGCTCAGCCAGAACCCGAACAACCCAACTTTTCGGAATGCCCTCCATATGCTCTCCACTGTGTGTACAGACGACTATGTGACGCCATACATACCTGTGCCTCCTGAGACCACCACACTCCCACCAGACTACACTCCCTGTGGGCTGGAGGACTGTCCCTCCGGAACTGAGCCAGATGAGAGTATGAGTATCAACCCAACGGTGATTAATGTGGATATAAAACCCAGTATGAAGCTCAAGCAAGTCTCTAAAACAAGCGCCACCATCACTGTTCAGATCCCCCATCCCTTCAAGAAGATGTACAGCCTGGTTCTCTACAATAACAGTTTCTTCACTGATATTCAAAACCTCAAAATTCAGAATGAGGACATTGAACTTAAAAACCTGAAACCCCATACTGAATACACGTACTGTGTCGCTTCTATAAAGAATAATCTTAGATTCAATCATACTTGTCTGGCAGTCTCCACAGGACCCTGGAATGGGAAAGAGAGATCACAAAACCATGCAACAGCTACCCACTACATTATGACCATCCTAGGTTGTCTCTTTAGTATGGTGATTGTCCTAGGGGTGGTCTACTATTGCTTGCGTAAAAAACGTCAGCAAGATGAAAAGCACAAAAAGGCAGGCAGCCTAAAGAAAAGTATAATTGAACTAAAATATGGACAAGAGCTCGAAGGGGGAACCATTTCCAGGATGTCACAGAAGCAAATGATGGGTGGGGAGAGTATGTCCCGCATGCCATACCTACCATCTGGTAGTGAAATGGAGCAGTACAAACTGCAGGAGATAAGAGATGACACGCCTAAAATGGCCAAGGGAAGTTACATAGAGGTGCGAGGAACCGGGGACCACCATGAACGCAGAGAGTGTGAGATGTCCATGCCTGGGATGTCCATGCCTGGGAACAGCCAAGGGTCAGTGGCCGAGATTTCAACCATTGCAAAAGAGGTGGATAAGGTCAATCAGATCATTAACAACTGCATCGATGCTCTGAAGTCAGAATCCACATCTTTTCAAGGGGTGAAATCAGGAGCTGTGTCCACCCAGGAGCCCCAGCTGGTCCTAATATCAGAGCAGCCGCAGAGCAAGTCTAGCTTCCTGTCTCCAGTGTATAAGGACAGCTATCACCACTCGTTACAGAGGCACCACACCTCGGATGTCCCGCCAAAGCGGCCCAGCACTGCCACTGGAGGTCCAATGCGGAGCCCAAGGCCTTACCGCTCAGAGTCCAAGTACATAGAGAAGACCTCGCCAACGGGTGAGACCATCCTCACTGTAACGCCAGCCGCTGCCATCCTTAGGGCAGAGGCGGAGAAGATCAGGCAGTACAATGAGCACCGGCACTCCTATCCCGACAGCCACCAGCTGCAGATCGAGGAGCTGGAAGGGCCCGGAAGCCACAAGCCCTCCATCCTGGAGCCCCTAACTCGGCCCCGTCCCAGAGACATGGCGTACTCTCCGCTCTCACCTCAGTACCATAACCTCAGCTACTCCTCCAGTCCTGAGTACTACTGCAAACCAAATCACACTATCTGGGAGCGCTTCAAACTCCGCGGCAAACGGCACAAAGACGAGGACGAGTACATGGCTGCAGGGCATGCTCTACGTAAAAAAGTGCAGTTTGCCAAGGATGAGGACCTGCATGACATTTTAGACTACTGGAAAGGTGTATCTGCTCAACAGAAATCTTAATCTCTCCAAGTATTTTCTACTGGACCACAACTTTCAGAAATGACACAGAAACCTTATATGTGAAACTCACTATTGATTGGATGGATACTTCCATATTGCGATCAACTACTTAAACGTATATATAGCAACATATTTTGACTGTGAGTAAAATAGGAAAAGAACCTTGGGAATGACCTTCTTGGAAATGACCATCTTAAATTTGTCACATTGTGTATGGAATTTATGGGAATAAACTGTAATCTAACGTTTCAAGAAGAAAACATATTGCAAATTAAGAATATACATATTATATGTTGCAATGGATTATAGGTATTTGGGTATCGCATGGCCAAGTCCTGTGACAGTGGATTTGCTGTTGTGTACTTTGAGAAAATACTGTAACAAATATTGAAAAACATGTCTACTGAAACCTCAATATTTTTTCTTCAAGAACTACTGAACAATCATACGAAAAAGAACATTTTTTTCTCCTCACATATATTTAATTCTACAATGGAACTATGTACTGATACAGTTTCTATATCTGCAATGTTTGCTGTTAATAAGATTTAAAAAAAATGATGTTTGATTCAGGTTTAGCCCATGGATTTCAAAGACAGCTCATTATTTGTTTTCTAATGATTTCCGTGTCCTAACTGATAAACATTACACTGGTCAGATAATTGGTATTATCTTACCCAGACCACTTAACTTTCCCTTCTCCTATTTGCAGCACTTTCACATAATACATTTTAGAGGCCACTAAACAAACTGCACAATATTAAAAGGCTGGAGTTTTCTAAATGTAATATTCCACATAAGACAGTTCATTGTATTATTCTGATGCTGATGGTCTGTCTTAGGCATCGGCATCGTAAGCCATTAGTCATATCTTTAGAACCAAAGTAGAAAAAAGCTGAAGTGTTTACATTTTCTTTCTGCATGGTCTAAGAAAGTGTTTCCCAACTCTGGTCCTCAAGTACCCCCAAAAGCACACATTTGAGTTGTAGCCCAAGCACAAAAACCCCTGATTCAACTTGTCAAGGGCTTGACGATTAGTTGATAGGTGTGGTTGTCTGGGGCTACAACAAAAATATGTACAGTTGGGGGTTGGGAAACACTGGTCTTAGATATGTGTGAACATAGTAAATCAGGTTCCATATGCATTTAATTTGAATATGTTCTACTGTGTTTCAAAGAGCCAAAACATTTTAAGAGTTAGTTTTGTTGAAAGTGTAATTGACCGTTCACCTTTATATTACCAATATTTTCCACAGAAGGCAACTTTAGTTTCCCACCTGTTGTTTAGGCAGAATGCTGCGAATGCAGTTCACATTCTCTACTGGAATATCTGTCCTATAGTCCGATGGATGAATGTACAATATAGATGATGAAATCTGTATGTGGCAGCTTTTTAATTTGATTTCGGAGCAAGTTTTTGCTATTTACAACCATAATCTTGAGTTTCCTTTGTCTCTACTTGGTTTTTTCAATTCATATATTTCCCATAACTTATCATATTTTATATTTGTCTCAGCCAACAAAGTAAAAAAAACAGCAAAGTTGTTGGATTCACTGAAAGCTCTTGTTGAAGGATATTTTCCTATACTGTGTGGCTGTTATGACACTTTTGTAAATTAGAAGTCACCTATCAGAGGTATATCCACATGCCTAGGTTAACTATGAAATAATATCCCATGAATGCCTGAACTAAACTTCTGCCGCTGGATTTGTACATTATCTATACACTATTTTTGAGTGGATACAAGAGGTAACTTGGCTGTCTGAGTTCTTATTTCAACCGCCTTAAATTTCTGGGATATGTGTGCGACTGTACTTTTCGTTATTTTTCTTTCAGTGTTGATATTGTTGACAAGTCCTTATTTGATGTAATTTTTCTAAATGCATTTCAATAGATTCCAAGAGCTGTCAGATTTATAGATAAATTAGCAAGTAAAGCTACATGTTTTTATATTGCATATTGTAGCACTTCTGTGGCTCATAAAAGTTAGAATTGTTGGGAAACGGGTGGAAAAAAACAGTGAAAAGCTGTTGTTTAAGTAGAATAGAAACAAACAAGAGCACAATAAAGTGCTTTTATTTCATTTCTTAATACTATGTTACCTGCTTTCAGACAAAGTACTGTGAAATAAAGGGAAGGGTGCACCCATCAGTATCTTCATGATGTTATTTTGCTGCTTTTGAATTCTGAATCAAGGTATGAATCCTGAATGTATGAATCCTGAATGTATGGAATCCTGAATGTATGAGAAGACTTGCTTATTTGTGTCACACACATCATTTTTATGTTTTTATGATAGGTTAGTGGTTCTACTAAACTATGAAATGTCCATAATATTCTGTGGTCCAGGAAATTCAGCAACTGTACCACTCTTCATGTGTAGCTAAATATTAAAATGTAAGCTACCCTGTAATACAACACCTTTTCCATCGGAGTATTGGCAGTGTTTCCAATGCTCTGCTGAACATATCCAAGCAAGTGCTTATGAAGAAGTGAGCTGAAGATAGTTATTACATTCACAAAATGCTGAGGGCTAGATTCAGTATGCAGCGCTGAAGATCTGCGCTGAAGAGCGATATACATTTCATTTAATGTTCCTGCATTCACGGAGACGGCTTTCACGATAAACGCTACATGTCGTCTCAATCGGATATTACCTTTATATTTCAATCGCACTACAGCGCTTATCTTCAGCTGTATGGATTGAATCGAGCCCTAGGACTGCCTATACTTTGAAAAACAAACATCAATTTTCTTGTCCCCAAAGGTTGTCAGATATCTTAACCTTAAAAGTGCCAACTGTGGAACACTGAACTTCAAAACCTGAAACCCCATATTGACTGCACATACTGTGTCGCTTCTATAAGCAATGCTCTTAGAGTCAGTCACACTTGTCTGACAATCTACACAGGACCGTGGAATGAGTAAGGAAACCAATATGCTTCCAAAACATTCAAAGCAAAAGCAGGTTGACATTTATTGTCATGAATCTTGCCCTGAAGAAAGAACTGAGCAATGTTTCACTATATGGGCAAGCTGCTAAGTCAAAATTGGCTATATCATAAAAATTCATGAAAACAAAAAATATAAGGTTAGACATTAGGGTTAGCAGTGTGGTTAAGGTTAGGTTTAGGTTTAAAATCAGATTTTATGACTTTGTCGCTGTGCTAGTGACCACTCTGCAGAGCTGCCTCCAGGGCAAGATTCCTGACAATAAATGCCAACCTGCAAAGCAAAATCCAAAGCATGTATTGCTGTTATAATTTGTCCATAGACTGCTGACAGGGAAAGGAAACCAATATGTAATTTCTAATTTGGGTGAACTATCACTTAAAGTGTATTTGGCTTAAAAAGTTATATTTTAATATTTTAGTTATTGCTTTTCTTGAAAAATCACTATCATTCACAAAATGTAAGGGTCACCTAATACATATATGTATTCTGTTTGTTTTGTAGGTTAAAACAGCACTTTAAAAAACAAAACAAATGTGAGGAATGATGGGAAATAGCACAGGTATTTGTTATGAAAGTGTATCTTCATATCTCAGATAAGATTTCAGCAACTGAAAGTGACTGGAAAGCGTTCAATAGATAAGGAGTCAGGAGATTGTTAGCAATTGGGGTACCATTTGAAAAAAGCTACTTCCTTTTCTCTCAGACATGACGTAAATGTCTCCAGGAATCTCAGGTGTTATCAGATTACTGTGCAGACCACTTGACTTTTTCCACATTTTGTTACGTTACAGCCTTATTCTAAAATGGATTAAATAAATAAAAATATCATGAATCTACGCACAATGCCCATAATGACAAAGTTCGTAGACATTTTTGCGTATGTATTCAAAATACATGTTTTTATTTAAGTATTCAGACCCTTTGCTATGTGACTCGAAAGTGTGCATCCTGTTTCCATTGATCATCCTTGAGATGTTTCTACAACTTGATTGGAGTCCACCTGTCAATTCAATTGATTGGACATGATTTGGAAAGGCACACATTTGTCTACAGTGCAACATTTGTCTACTTTTTCCACATGTTGTTACGTTACAGCCTTATTCTACAATTTGTTAAATAAATGTTTTTCCTCAGCAATCTATAGACAATACACCACCAAACAGCTTTTTAGAATAAAAAAATAAGCATTCAGACATTTTGCTATGAGACTCGTAATTGAGCTCAGGTGCATGCTGTTTTCATTGATCATCCTTGAGATGTTTCAACAACTTGATTGGAGTCCACTAATGGTAAATTCCAATGATTTGGACAGGATATATTTAAGGTCCCACAGTTGACAATGCATGTCAGAGCAAAAACCAAGCTATGAGGTCGAAGGAATTGTCAGTAGAGCTCTGAGACACAGATCAGGGGAAGGGCACCAAAAAATGTCTGCCGCATTAAAGGTCCCCAAGAACACAGTGGACTCCATCATTCTTAAATGGAAGAAGTTTGGAACCACCAAGACTCCTAGAGTCGGCCGCCGGGCCAAACTGAGCAATCGGGGGAGAAGGACCTTGGTCAGAGAGGTGACCAAGAACCAGATTTTTTATTTTACCTTTATTTAAATAGGCAAGTCAGTTATGAACAAATTCGTATTTACAATGACTGCCTACCACGGCCAAACCCGGACGACGCTGGGCCAATTGTGCACCACCCTATGAGACTTCCAGTCACGGCCGGATGTGAGCCTGGATTCAAACCAGGGACTGCAGTGACCCCTCTTGCACTGCAGTGCCTTGGACCGCTGCGCCACTCGAGAGCCCAGATGGTCACTCTGACAAAGCTCTTGAGTTCCTCTGTGGAAATGGGAGAACCTTCCAGAAGGACAACCATCTCTGAAGCGCTCCACCAATCTGGCCTTTATGGTAGAGTGGCCAGACGGAAGCCACTCCTCAGTGAAAGGAACATGGCCGCCCGCTTGGAGTTTGCCAAAAGGCACCTAAAGACTTTCAGACCATGAGAAACATTATCTGGTCTGATGAAAACAATGTTGAACTCTTTGGCCTGAATGTCAAGTGTCACGTCTGGCGGAAACCTGGCACTATCCCTACGATGAAGCATGGTGGTGGCAGCCTCATGCTGTGGGGATGTTTTTTAGTGGCAGGGACTGGGAGACTAGTCAGGATCGAGGCAAAGATGAACGGAGTATAGTACAGGGAGATCCTTGATGAAAACCTCCTCCAGAGTTCTCAGGACCTCAGACTGGGGCGAAGGTTCACATAGCTGTTCAGCAATGCTTTCCATCCAACCTGACAGAGCTTGAGAGGATCTGCAGAGAAGAATGGGAGAAACTCTCCAAATACAGGTGTGCCAAGCTTGTAGCGTCACACCCAAGAAGACCCAAGAAGTGCTTCAACCAAGTACTAAGTAAAGGTTCTGAATACTTATCAAAATGTGATATTTCAGTTTTTCATTTTAATAAATTTGCAAAAACTTCTAAACCTGTTTTTGCTTTGTCATTATGTGGTATTGTGTGTAAATTGATGAGCGCAAAAAATGATTTAATACATTTTAGAATAAGGCTGTAATGTAAGAAAATGTGAAAAAATAAAGGGGTCTGAATACTTTCTGAATGCACTGTATATAACACACTGACTTCTGCATGTGATATCTATTTCAGAAATTAAAACTGAAATACTAGCCCTTGCACGCTTCAGCAGCTATACCGATAATACCATATGCAAAAGGCAAGCTAATATCCTTGAATAATTTAACTGTAATACACACCTTCCATCTCCTGTTACTAATTGTGATGGAGTGAAAGAGGCCTCTTATAAGTGTTGAAATGAAACTCGGTGTAAACCAGACAACAATGTGTCTTAGGTAAGACTAAAAACACATGTACATTTGCACATTTGTGTTAATTAAAACAGTAAGTAATGTTCAAATTCAACTCCATATGCCCATTGAAACTGTTAAAGCATTTTGTCTCGGGCTCCTCTGGTTTAAAAAAAGGAATAATGATAGATAATGATATCTAAAATAGTTTGCATGTGGGCTGCAAAGACTTCTAGATTAGACTTTGTTTACATGTATTAATAAATCTATTAGCCTATAACATATTCAGAATCGACTTAGAATAGTATTTATATTACCCTGCATATAGTACTTTCAGGAAGTATTCACACCTGCTAACTTGCTTCCCATTTTGTTGTGTAACAGCCTGCATTTAGACTTTTTTGGCAGTGCCCTACACACAATAATTCATCACGTCAAAGTGGAATTGTGTTTTTAGAAAATGTTATCAATTTAAAATGAAAAGCTGAAGTGCCTTGATTCAATAAATATTCAACCCCTTTGTTATGGCAAGTAAACATGTGGTCAGAAGTAAACATGTGGTCAGAAGTAAACATGTGGTCAGAAGTAAACATGTGGTCAGAAGTAAACATGTGGTCAGAAGTAAACATGTGGTCAGAAGTAAACATGTGGTCAGAAGTAAACATGTGCTTAACAAGTCACATAAGAAATTGCATGGACTCACTCTGTGTGTCATAATAGCGTTTAGCACTATTTTTGAATGACTACCTCATCTCTCTATCCTACACATACAATGATCTATAATGTCCCTCAGTCGAGCAGTGCATTTCAACCACAGTCATTCACAAAGACCAGGGATCTTTTCCAACGCTTGGCAAAGATGGGCACCTATAAGTAAATGGGTAAAAAAAGCAGACATTGAATATCCCTTTGAGCATGGAGAAGTTATTAATTACACTTTGGATGGTGTATCAATACACCCTGTCACTACCAAGATACAGGCGTCCTTCCTAACTCAGTTGCCGGAGAGGAAGGAAACCCTCTGGGATTTCACCATGAGGCCAATGGTGACTTTAAAACAGGATGGAACAATATTGCAGTTACTCCACAATACTAACCTAATTGAAAAGAATGAAGCCTGTACAGAAAAAAATATTCCAAAACATTCATCATGTTTGCAACAAAAGCAATTTACTGTCTGTCCTGAATACAAAGTGTTGTGTTTGGGGCAAATCCAATACAAAACATTACTGAATATCACTCTCCATATTTTCAAGCATAGTGGTGGATGTATCATGTTATGGGTATGCTTGAAATCGTTAAGGACTGGGGAGTTATTCAGGATAAAAAATAAATGGAATAGAGCTAAGCACAGGCCAAATACTAGAGGAAAACCTGGTTCAGCCTGCTTTCCACCAGACACTGGGAGATGAATTCACCTTTCAGCAGGACAACAACCAAAAACACAGGCCAAATCTACACTGAAGTTGCTTACCAAGAAGACAGTGAATGTTCATGTGCACTACAGACCTGAAAACCTGAGCTGACCTGAAAATGTTTCTCTAGCAAGGATCAACAACCAATTTGACAGGGCTTGAAGATTTTTTTAAATAACAAAAGGCAAATGTTGCACAATTCAGGTGTGGAAAGCTCTTAGAGACATACCTACAAAGAGTCACAGCTGTAATCACTGCCTAAGGTGCTTCTACAAAGTATTGACTCGGGTGTGAATACTTATGTAAATTAGATATTTCTGGATTTAATTTTCAATGAATGTGCAAAAAATGTTTTCACTTTGTCATTATGGGATATTGTGTATAGATGGGTTACAAAAATAATGAATGTAATCCTTGTTGAATTCAGGCTGTAACACAACTAAATGTGGAATAAGTCAAGGGGTATGAATACTTTCTGAAGGCACTGTCAATGTTTTTCAAAGAAGGTAATTATTGGAAGTATCATTCCGGGGCTTCGACCTGCTCCTAATTGTTGCGATTAGCCAATGTTATTAGAGGCAATTTGTATCAGAAATCTGAGTCTAACATGAAGGTCTTCTTTGATTGCTTAGTCAAGGGCTAATTATATTGACTTGATAAGCATTTTGCTGTTGGAGGAATTAAACGAATTTGAAAAATAACACTTATGAGTAGTTAACATATTTCCTCAGTGTGATACTGTTAATGGACTCCCTTGTACTCCTCTGTAAATCCCCTGTCAATATCAATCTTCATCCAATGCATCTAAAACTAGGGACTCATATCTCCAGGAAGGTATGGTACTTTTGACAGCAGAAATAATGGGATGGGTAGTGTCATCGGAGATTATTCTGGAAAGAACTGATAAGTAGGGAACCATTGCTTTAGGGCTTTATGGAAAATAAGATAAACCAGGCCCTCTTTGAAAGCATCCAAGCATCAGCTTCACCCTGCCTTTAATCTAGCCAGGCTCCAGTTTTTTAAAGGAATATCTGATTTGAAAGTGCACTGTCAGGGAGAGAGCACATACCCAACCTTAGGGTTCGCCCAAATTAATTCAGTAAATACGTTGGTTTTTTTGCAGTAATTTACAGTATGAAATGTACCTTGCCAGTAGTAGTATATGTACAGATATTTAACAAGGAAGTCTAAATAAATAGTTTGGTCTAAGATGTTCCTATATGGCTAATTCAGATTTCTATTCATTGTGTTTTACTGCTTTTAACCTTATGCTATATGAATCATTGATAAAGTGAAACTTCACACAGTTCAGTAATTAGTCAGCCTTTCTTCCACCACACCACATCCAGGGAAATTAATGAGGTTTTACTGGCAAAACTTTCCAAAGGTGGTTTAAATGATGTGGCCTATGTCTCTAAGCACTAAATGTCTTATTAATTAACTACTATTACGCGTCGACAGCTAATTGTGTGAGGAGAAGCACTGTGTGTGCACTACTGTACACTGTCAAACTTGTTTCAAAATCTCTTAAGCACTTACAACCCTCACATTATCCATTGTCAAATAGTAAAGAGCTGGTGATGCAGAGCTGAGTCACTTCTTTTGAATTGTGAGTCTCAAAGTGGGGATATGCCAACTAGGCTGTACAATGGCTGTACATCATAGGGCGGTCTGATCATCATTCATTTGAATTCACAAGGTTATTTTAATGGGGGAAAAAAAACAAATTGGAATATATAAGTTGCATTAAGGCTGCAATGGGCTAAAACAAACGTCAATTTTGTCTCGTCAAATCCTTCCCCGCAAGGGAAGATATGGTTATTTTCTCCCAGCCAGCCTCTCCGTCATCCCCCACCAAAGTTAAGAGATGGAAGCCAACGAGTTTCCCCTGGACATGGTGGAGAGCGCATTAATCAGCTGTAGACAGAGCGTGACTAAGGCTCAGAGAGGAAAAGTTATGAAAAGTGGAAAAAGAGAGAAAACACCAAAAGTTCCTCTCCACTCTTCAGAGATGTAGCTAATGTTTAATAGGATATGGGTGATCAAGTACAGAGTATACAGGATCTACAGTGCACTTCCAAATGAGATCACCACTGGCAAAGCTCAAAGCTCAAATGGATGGTATAATTACTAGGTCGTGTCCATATAAAGCTCTTAAGAGAAGAATAAAAGCTAACAGATGAAGGATGTGATGATATTCAGAAGATTACAAACAGTATAGCTAGCTATACAGCCTCACTTAAAAAGCTTTTCGAAAATATCAAATTCCACTGTGTGATATGATGTTTGCACTTCATAGATTTGCTTATAGCTAATTTGATTGGATGTGCTTGAGTCAAGATCAGGTCTAAGTGAATTGTAAAATCCCTTTCACTTTATATGAAGCAAAAGACACAACCGTCCTAAAGTAAATCAGTCAATCTCGATGCATTTGCTGCCTTATGCAAAGGTATCTATCCATGAGCAAGTCTATTAGGTTATTATTATCAAAGGGGCGTCTTGGCCTGTGATGTACGAGTGTCTCGATCTTGTTGGGTTGAATCCCTCCACTCTAGTTAAAGAAGATGGATGTTGATGGATGTTGCAAAAGGAGCCAGGACCTGCTCATTAATACAAGGCACTGCAACCAGAGTGAAGCCCCAATGACAAGCAGGGAGAGCGAGTGAGCCAACCATCAAATGAGCGCTGTGCAAAGGCAGGTCACAGGGACCGCCAGTCAACACAAGTGGCAGGTAGAAAGAAGGGGAATCGCTGAGCGCGCCATATGTTGGAGCAGGATTAAACCATATTGCTCATTAAGATATAAAAGAGTGAGCAAATCAAAGAGCCTTCACACCGCAGACAGGAGAACATAAGAAGAGTAACCCACACAGGTCACATGACTTTTTGTTCCAGGAACTTTTGCTTCTGGTGATAATGAGCACGCCGGTCTCCTCTCCACATCTCGGTCCTCATTTATTTTATTCTCGAAACAAAGACGCTTCTGATCATAGATGAGTACAAACGAGGGGAAGCTGTGGGGAAAAAATCAATGGCTCCATTCTTGAGGAAGATAAACAGCTTTTAGGCTTTAATTATGTCCCCCTTGTAGCTTTATTAATTTGCTTACAATTCAATTCAGAGGTGAGGGCTCCCCTGCAAATACTTACGATAGATGAAATGCTTTTCCTTTCAAAAAAGACATTAAACAGTACAGTATATTAGGGATAACTCAGGTCAGTGCACTCATGTTTTAACAACATTGCCTGCAGATATGCATAGACCATGTACTGTAGGCTTCTACACAAAAACAAAACACTGAGCATCACACTTCTCTTTAGGAAATCAGGAAATTAATTACATTGTATAATATCTGACCCACTTACAACGATAGCAATTAGAGTAAATGCAAGTGTTCCCAGTTAAAGTTCGATGAATGTAATGGACAGTCCCCGGGACAAAAAAATGCAATGGCTGACGCATTGGTAAACATAGCTAGGAAACTATTCAATCTACTGTCTAGCAGGCAGGCTGAAAACACATCCTCAATGCAGAATATCTCCACGATCAAGACAACCTCTCTATCGACTCTCAATCGATACACCTGCAATTATGAGTCTGAGATGGTGCTTAAAGGTTGATAACACTTCCTCAATGCAGAATCTCTCCACTATCAAGACAACCTCTCTATCGACTCTCAATCGATACACCTGCAATTATGAGTCTGAGATGGTGCTTAATGCCATAAACAGACACATTGTCAAAATATAAAAACCGAAGGCAAATGTTCTCATTCTCTGTTGTTATAATCATAATTGTATGGTTGGCTTAAACCAATGGGTTGTTGAGCACCCTCCTGAAAGGAGACCTTTTATTGTTGTGGTGTGTAAGTGATAATATATCAAACACTGCAATCATAGACTTGATTTGGACCCTACAGGAGTTCATTGGTGATTTCTGAGGCACTTGTTCTTTCCTTCCTGGGCTGAAGCCTCTCTGATGCAAATGCCAAAATCTACTCTTCAAATCGGTCCAACAATCAGACACACTGACTGGGTGTCCAGAAGCTGTCACTGATTGCAACGCAGACAGTGTGGTGATTGGAAGAAATTATACCTTTTTGAGGATGATCACGATAACTGTTAATTCACTCTAAATGTATGTTGGATATACCAGCCTGGCCTCAGAGACATACGAAACATACTATACGTATGCCTGAGCACCTCCAAGACATGTGATACCTACTAATGGTGTAGTTACTTTAGAAAGAAACGAACGTAGGGAGATTGGTCGGGGAGGATGGGTGGGCGTAATCCGCGACCATCGAACAATCCAAAGGTTGTGTGTTAGAGTCTCGTCGGGGACATGTTTAACCTTTTATTTAACCCTTATTCTAAACTTAACCCAATTCACCTAATCTGCTAAGTCAATTCCCCGAACCTCTTTCGTTTTAGTTCCCCTACCTTTCCACGTAAATTATCCTAACCTTTGTCGTTAGTTCACCTAACCATCAAAGTAAATTCTCGCTGTAATTGTCCTTCATTGTTAAATCCTTCAAGACGGAAAGTTACATCATCCAATTCGTATGCTATTGTATGACCAGGTAAGATGCATGATACTATACGTCCTCTAATATGTATGATATTGTATAACTGCTATTCCGTTCATAATGCATGTAACAAAACATATCCTACAAATGGAGTGTCACAGATTTCCATACAGAACAATATGAATTGCCGTGAGACCAGTAGTCAAAATTGAACTAGTTTGAATGTTACTGTTTGGGACTAGGAAATCACACATTACATAGCTATCATTACTACGTATGCATTAAGCAATGCTAGCAACGTCATTGTCTTGGCAAATCCCCATCTTCATTGTTGGTCACGATATTTTCTTCCTTATGCGAGGGAAAATGGAGGATGACTTTGCCATCTTAGAACAGGCAGATCTTTGGTTTGTATGGCAGCTAGCTAACTCTGAAGCATCCTGCAGATCAGAAATGGCTTCCTATTGAATAATATACTGTATTTGTGCAATGATGAATGCAAGTCACTGTGACTCGGGGTAGGTATCCAACTGAGATATCTATGGTACTGTATAGAACGAAAGCACGAATTAACATATCATACCAAATTTGAATGCATGTTGTTGCTATTTACATAGCAAATACACTTTTTTGTGGTGCGAATAAGATTCAAGCAAAGAGGAAGACACTCTGGGGTTTAAGTTGATTGCAATCCATGCTGAAATTGCAACACACAATAAAGACTAATGACTGCCTGGGCCATCTCCAGGATCTTATGTACAGTTGAGGGACATCTCAAAATTTCCCTCTTTAGTCTACAGTGCCTACTTTACGTCAACCCTGATTCTCTATTCTCTCTATTTGCTACGGAAATCTGCTCACACCATCATCATATAATAAGAAGCAAAATGGAGAGAGCTTGTCAACAAAGACAGCAGTTTGAGTCACTCAGGAAATGAGAATACTGTGCATTTCACTGCTTAAAACTCTCATCTTTGAAACGGTTGTATCCTCTTAAGTGACACAGCTCCCTCTGTGCAAATAAATGTTACCATAAAGCTGCCTCTCCATAGCGATAAGTACCGTTCCTCTTCCTCTCAGTTCTCCCCTTCATTTTTATATGGAAATCCGACATCAGAGTCTGGCAATAGAACTGCTGTGGGGTAGGAATGATATGGAGGATCGGAGGGACATCAATAGAACATTTGCCTGCAGTATATTAATTGTCACAATACTAGTGTAGTTTTATTTGTCACTGGACAGAGTAGTTTGAAAGAGAGAGTTCTCCCAAATTACAAAATTACTAATTTGTTTCCTTACATGTGTGACACTACCGGTCAAAGGTTTTAGAACACCTACTCATTCAAGGGTTTTTCTTTATTTGTACTATTTTCTACATTGTAGAATAATAGTGAAGACATCAAAACTATGAAATAACACACATGGAATCACATAGTAACCAAAAAAGTGTTTGTATTTGAGGTTATTCAAATAGCCACCCTTTGCCTGGATGATAGCTTTACACACTCTTGGCATTTTCTCAACCAGCTTCATGGTTAGTTTGGTGATATTGTCTTCGCCCTCGATTCCACCTGGAATGCATTTCAATTAACAGGTGTGTCTTCTTAAAAGTACATTTGTGAAATGTATTTCCTTCTTAATGCGTTTGATCCAATCAGTTGTGTTGTGACAAGGTAGGGGGTATAAAGAAGATAGCCCTATTTGGTAAAAGATCAAGTCCATATTATGGTGAGAACAGCTAGAATAAGCAAAGAGAAATGACTGTCCATCATTACTTTAAGACATGAAGGTCAGTCAATACGGAACATTTCAAGAACTTTTAAAGTTTCTTCAAGTGCAGTCGCAAAAACCATCAAGCGCTATGATGAAACTGGCTCTCATGAGGCCCGCCACAAGAATGGAAGACCCAGAGTTACCACTGCTGCAGAGGATAAGTTCATTAGAGTTACCAGCCTCAGAAATTTCAGCCCAAATAAATGCTTCACAGAGTTCAAGTAACAGACGCATCTCAACATCAACTGTTCAGAGTAGACTGGGTGAATTAGTCCTTCATGGTCGAATTTCTGCAAAGAAACCACTACTAAAGGACACCAATAAGAAGAAGAGACATGTTTGGGCCAAGAAACACAAGCAAATGGACATTAGACCGGTGGAAATTTGTCCTTTGGTCTGGAGTCCAAATTTGAGAGTTTTGGATTCAACCCACTGTGTCTTTGTGATACGTGGTGTGGATGAACGGAAGATCTCTGCATGCATATTTCCCACTGTAACGCATGGAGGAGGAGGTGTTATGGTGTGGGGGTGCTTTGCTGGTGACACTGTCTGTGATTTATTTAGAATTCAAGGCACACTTAACCAGAATGGCTACCACAGCACTCTGCAGCGATATGCGATCCCATCTGGTTTTGGCTTAGTGGGACTATCATTTGTTTTTCAACAGGAAAATGACCCAACAAACCTCCAAGCTGTGTAAGGGCTATTTTTACCAAGAAAAATAGTGATGGAGTGCTGCATCAGATGACCTGGCCTCCACAATCCCCCGACCTCAACCAAATTGAGATGTTTGGGATGAGTTGGACCACAGGGTGAAGGAAAAGCAGCTAACAAATGTTCAGCATATGTGGGAACTCCTTCAAGACTGTTGGAAAAGCATTCAAGGTGAAGCTGGTTGAGAGAATGCCAAAAGTGTGCAAAGCTGTCATCAAGGCAAAGGGTGGCTATTTGAAGAATCTCAAATATAAAATATATTTTGATTTGTTTAACACTTTTTTGGTTTCATAGTTTTGATGTCTTCACTATTATTCTACAATGTAGAAAATAGTACAAATTGAAGAAAACCCCTTGAATAAGTAGGTGTAGACTCATTTAAGCCTGATGCAGCTCCTTATCGAAGTGCAGGGTTTGCCTTATAAAATACCAGTGTTTCTCTGTGGCCATCTGCTGCAGCAAATCCCTTATACCCATGAAGGTTGACTGAAATAAAGCACTCTAATATCACCTAGTATACACTGTGCAAGAAAATGGGATGAATACAAAGGATGAAACAGCTCTTTCGGACTTCCCTCACATCTTCGTAGGATGCTGTATTGTAGAATGTCATGCTGCCTTTCTTTTCCCTGAATAAGAAGGTAGATACTCACATATTGTCTGTGGTTAAAAGGAACAAGAGTTTCCCCACTTTAGGGAGACAACATACAGGAATCAAATAGATTTCTGATTATACTTGGCAACCAGTTCCAAACACCTACATAATAATCGGGTTTTTTCCCACTGCTCATTGATATTATTTTGTGTTTGCTATTTTACTCAGTTACCTTAGAGACAGACACAACTCACTTTTGGTGGTCAGTCATTTTGGGGTCATTCATAGTTCAAAATACAGGGATGTGGCTCTTGGGGCAAATCTGCTCTGTCTGGGGAATAACAAGTTAAGTGCTTCAAAGTGTTGATGGAGCAATCATTACTTCTTGGCTATTAAACATTTGTCATAGCTAACCTCTACCACTGAATGTTTGGGCCAGCCGCTCTTCCCTCTGCCTCATCATCACCTACCACTGTGCTCCTGGGCAATTGTGAGAACAGATCCGACCCATGTAGATATTAATGCACTGTCAGACTACTTCACAGTGGCTGCACTCAGGACAGAGGATCATCAGTCTTACACCAGGCTTTGCAAATTCTTCAATGACCTCCTTCGGCTTGCGGCATTTCAAGAGTTTTCCCCAGTAGCTAATCTAACTTGTTCAGTCAACCTTACCAACTCTGCATAATTCACAAACTTTTTCAAGCGCAGCGGCGACTCTATGTTTACAGATAGGAATATAAACAAAATTGTAATAATATGGGTTTACTTCAAGGCAACTTACCACATGAGACATACTGTATCATGTATATTATTATAAACTGTTCAATCCCTGAATGCTGATTGGCTGAAAGCTGTGGTATATCAGACCGTATACCACGGATATGACACAAAATTGCTTGTGTACTGTTTGTTCTAATTACATTGTTAACCTGTTTATAATTGCATCAAGACACCTTGTGGGTTGCTGATATATGGCCAATATACCATGGCTGTCACGCCTTGACCTTAGAGATCCTTTATTCTCTATTTTGGGTTAGGTCGGGGTGTGAATAGGGTGGGCATTCTAGTTTCTTTATTTCTAAGTTGGCCTGGTATGGTTCCCAATCAGAGGCAGCTGTCTATTGTTGTCTCTGATTGGGGATCATACTTAGGCAGCTTTTCCCACCTGTTGGTTGTGGGATCTTGTTTTTGGATTAAGCACGACAAAGCTGCACGTTCGTTTCTTTGCTCTTTATTGTTTTTGTGCCGGTTCTCATAATAAAAGATGATGGACCCAAACCACGCTGCATTTTGGTCCGATTCTTATAACAACGTTCGTGACAATGGCTAAGGGTTGCATTCAGGCAATCCGCATTACGTCGTGCCAAAGAAAAGCCCTTAGCCGTGTATGGCCATATATCACTGACCCCCAAGGTGCCTTAATGCAATTATAAACTGGTTAACAACGGCTTTCAGCCAATCAGCATTCAGGGATCAACCAGTTTATAGTGGTACACATTATATGTCTCATGTGGTAAGTTGCCTTGAAGTAAACCCATATTATTACAATTTTGTTTATATTCCTATCTGTAAATATACAGTCACCACTGCATTTGAAATAGTTAGGGAATTATGCAGACTTGGAAGGGTTAACTGAACTATTCGATATGTAATTAAGCAATAAGACACAATAAGGTGTGGTATATGGCAAATATACCACTGCTAAGGGCTTTTCTTAGGCACGACGCAGCGTGGATTGCCTGGATACAAACCTTAGTTGTGGTATATTGACAAAACATCCATTTTTACTGCTCTAATTACATTGGTAACCAGTTTAAAATAGCGATAAGGCACCTCAGGTGTTTGTGATATATGGCCAATATACCATGGCTAAGGGCTGTTCTTAAGCACAACGCAACGCGTGCTAGGACACAGCCCCCGTTGATTCGTGCTTAAGAACAGCCCTTAGCCGTGGTATATTGGCCATAAACCACACCCCCTATGACCTTATTGCTTAAATAGACCACACATTGCTTAAGTATACATTGCTGACTACAATACTCCTATGCTTTCCCTCAATATACCATTATGCTCTGTCACTGGAAACACATAACTCTGCACTTAGTGAACCTTTATATAGCCTTTGACTCCCTCCGTATTTGTTGTCAGATTAACTCCTCATATGCTTACATGGTACATTGTGGATTTCTTAAGATGTTCTTAACATCAATATACATTGGAACAAATGAAAAGAAGCCCTTGCAAGGATTCTTAGCCACAGGCCCAATTGGACAGCTGACATATGCTCAACACTAAAGCAAATGAAGAGTAGTTGGATACGTTGTCAGGAGACATTAGACTCTCTGCGTCACTAACAGCCCTCCTTGACACATGTAACAACATCATGGACTATACAGATACTAGCGTTGCTATGCGTATCCTTTCCATGGTGGTGTATGTCATATTTTCTATTTAGATTATCTTGCATACTTCCTCTAACACCAGCTATTTACACTGGTTTTGTCTGAATATTTGTCATACAATGCATGTACTGTACAAATGCAATAGCTGAAAACATACTCATTATCCTGGCTCATTTAACATCCAACAGTACACATACCAATTAATGTAATATAACAGATACATTACTGTTGATAGAAATCAATATATATATATATATATGTTTGTTGGGTCATTAGACTACCATATGAGATGTAATGTCTCTGGACCTACTCACTGTCACAGTCATACTCTGGACCTAGTTTTGTCTCATGGAATAAATGTTGTGGATCTTAATGTTTTTCCTCGCAATCCTGGACTATCGGACCACCATTTTATTACGTTTGCAATCGCAACACATAATAATCTGCTCAGACCCCAACCAAGGAGCATCAAAAGTCGTGCTATAAATTCTCAGACAACACAAAGATTCCTTGATGCCCTTCCAGACTCCCTCTGCCTACCCAAGGACATCAGAGGACAAAAATCAGTTAACCACCTAACTGAGGAACTCAATTTAACCTTGCACAATACCCTACATGCAGTTTCACCCCTAAAAACTAAAAACATTTGTCATAAGAACCTAGCTCCCTGGTATACAGAAAATACCCGAGCTCTGAAGCAAGCTTCCAGAAAATTGGAACGGAAATGGCGCCACACTAAACTGGAAGTCTTCAAGGAGGGATGCTAGCTTGGAAAGACAGTACCGTGCAGTATCGAAGAGCCCTCACTGCTGCTCGATCATCCTATTTTTCCAACTTAATTGAGGAAAATAAGAACAATCCGAAATGTATTTTTGATACTGTCGCAAAGCTAACTAAAAAGCAGCATTCCCCAAGTGAGGATGGCTTTCAGCAGTAATAAATTCATGAACTTCTTTGAGGAAAAGGTCATGATCATTAGCCAAAAGGGAATATTTCACATTCTTTTGGCCATAAGATTAGTCTTGCCCACATATTGAAGTTATGGTATTGCAGATGCATGATGTTTTTGTACAATTGTCAAGAGGCATTAGACTCTCTGACTCACTAGCATCCCTCCTTGATACATGTAACAACATCATCGACATAAAAGTGCAGGAAAATCAAACACAACAAAACAACAACAAATAATTGTGTTGTTTTGTTGTGTTTTGTTATCCTGCACTTTTATGTCAGAATCCAGACATGCTGCAGTCAAAAACAAACCATTTAAAAAAATATTTTTCAGTGAAAAACAGAAACTACATCAACAACTGTCAACAACTGTGAGTCAGACTTTAAGACCAGGGCTACATTTATGATTTGGGGTAGAGAGAAAGAGCTTGATGAGATAAGGCTTCGTTCACTGTTGGTGGGCAGATGAGGTGTGTACAGACAGCTTTTCTTCCACAGTAATTGCCTTGAAACAAGCCTGCCACTATCTGGGGAATATCACAGATCCACTGTTGTGAGAAGCTGCACTCACAACATGGCCAGCAGCTGTACTGCACAACCGTGCATATACTTTTCTTTGAAAGCAAAGTATGATAGGGCCTATTCGGTACTTGGAAAATCAATGTTCCACAACAATGTCCTGCAAAGGGTGCTGTCTAGTCACTTTTAAGATCCCATGGCATTTATTGAGGGAGAATGGATTGGTACAATTTCTCATGCCTCACTTCTCTAATGAGATTCCCTATGTATGGTGAGCATTCTGGCACAAAATGGTTGACTTGTATCAAACAGGTGGTTCCTACACATTTAAAACGGAAATATCCGTCCACGACGAAAAGCTATGTTTAGGCTCTTTGTGGAAAATTAAAAGATTACATTTAGCAAAGGATGATCCATTGTGAAAGTCTTGTTACAGCAGGAGCATTATGCTGGAAAGTTGGTGACAAAAAGCCCTTATCGAAGAACAGAAATCATTACTATTCCATCAGCCAGGTAAAGAAGCATAATTGAAAGAATATTCCACAACAGTCTAATTATCGGGGCTATGTGAAAATGACATACTTCCAATCTGATAATTGGACCTTAACGGTTGAACGTAAATAATATTCAAATGAGGGGTATGGCCTTCATACTGTGTGGGGTTGAAATAATTCAAAGTAGTTTATACATGTGTGTTGGCTTGCAATTAAGTGAATTGAGTCATCCACTAATCCACTGGGGATTTATACATACCTTAACCTTGCTCTCAGCATTGCTGCTGTAGTCTAACTCGGCACTTCTAGCTGTTAGCTGTGGAGTTACAGGAGCCAGAGCAACCAACACAGTTTGCGTTATAATATATTTTTATTGACTCATTGAATGAGTAACAAAGGTAGAGCTAGCAGTGGGTGACATTCACTTTTAAATCAGAACCAAAAATGACAGTAGCATTCACTCAATTTCATAGTTGAAATCAAAAGGTGTGCTCTTGTGTAGAGCTAGCTATGAATTAGATTAATTTGAAATGCAAACTATGATTTTGAGTGAACCTTTAATCTATGAGGCAGGGGACAAAAAGGTAAACAAAAACAACATGAGAGAAAACAAAAAGCAAAGGGATACAAGAATGAATCCACAGAAGGATGACATGAAAACAAAACTTAAATAGTATTTTCATTTGCAAATCATTAGTAATCCCCACATACTGGGCCATATTCAAGCCATTTGGCAGTCTCAATTCTCTCTGCAGCACTCCATGGGCATACTAAGGCAGGCATATCAACGATGTAGCCCCAAATCCCTCTCACTATGAGTTCAACAGTTAATGGAACATAAACACTTTGTATGACACTTGCAAATGAAACCCCATTTTGCTCCCAGTCACCTTCAAGTACACTCTTTGAAAAAAATGTGCTATCTAGAATCTAAAAGAGTTCTTTAGCTGTCCACATAGGATAACCCTTTGAAGAACCCTTTTGGTTCCAGGTATAACCCTAGTGGGTTCCATGTAGAACCCTTTCCCCAGAGAGTTCTATATGGAACCCAAAAGAGTTCTACCTGGAACCAAAAAGGGTTCTACTGTCACGCTCTGACCTTTAATATATCTGTTTTCTTTATATTTTGGTTAGGTCAGGGTGTAACGAGGATGGGTATGCTAGTTTTTGTATTGTCTAGGGTTTTTGTATGTCTAGGGTTTTGTAGGTCTAGGTATTGATATGTCTATGGTGGCCTGATATGGTTCCCAATCAGAGGCAGCTGTTTATCGTTGTCTCTGATTGGGGATTATATTTAGGTGGCCATTTTCCCTTTTGTGTTTGTGGGTTCTTGTTCTATGTTTAGTTGCCTGTCTGCACTACTCATATTAGCTTCACGGTTCGGTTTGTTATTTTGTTTGTTTGTTTGTTCAGTGTTCATTCTTAAATAAAGAAGAATGTATGCATACTACGCTGCACCTTGGTCTCCAACTTACAACGAATGTGACAGAAGAACCCACCATAAAAGGACCAAGGAGCGTGTTCAGGAGGAATGGACCTGGGAGGAGATATTGGATGGAGCAGGACCCTGGACGCAGGCGGGGGAGTATCGCCTTCCGAAGGAAGAAATAGAGGCAGCGAAAGCGGAACAGCGATATTACGAGGAGAAATACAAACGAGGCAAGCACGAGAGGCAGCCCCAAGATTTATTTTGGGGGGTGGCACACGAGGAGATTGGCTGAGTTAGGTTGGAGACCTGAGCCAACTCCTCGTGCTTACAGTGGGGGGAGTGTGTGACTGGTCAGGCACCGTGTTATGCAGAGATGTGCACGGTGTCTCCAGTTCGCATTCATAGCCCGGTGCGCTCTACTCCAGCTCCTCGCATTTGCCAGGCTAGAATGGGCATCCAGCCAGGACGCATTGAGCCCGCTCTATGTTACAGATCACCAGTGTGCCTCCACGGTCCAGTACGTCCTGTGTCTCCTCCCCGCACTCGCCCTGAGGTGCGTGTCTCCAACCTGGTACCACCAGTGCCGGCACCAGGCCTCCAGTGCGCCTCCAGAGTCCAGTACGTCCTGTGTCTCCTTCTCGCACTCGCCCTGAGGTGCATGTCACCAGCCCGGTATCACCAGTGCCGGCACCATACACCAGGCCTCCAGTGTGCCTCCAGAGTCCAGTATGTCCTGTGCCTCCTTCCCGCACTCGCCCTGAGGTGCGTGTCTTCAGCCCGGTACCACTAGTGCCGGCACCATGCACCAGGTTTCCAATGCGCCTCATCCAATGATGTATGATGCTGTGTTGTACGGTGTCCATATTAGGACAGCATCATATATCATTGGATGTTGACTCAACACATACAGATTCCATGATATCAACAGGTTCATAGCCTATTGTCTGCAAGTAATGGCCCTTATTATATGTCAGACATAAAAATAAGTGTGTGAATCTGGCACCATCACTGTGCCCATTATTGTACTTACCACCTGAATGCCACATTTCTCCATTGACCTAATATTCGTATTTGTTACACAAAGCGAAAGATGCAGCATTTTCCCAGGTCCTTTCTGGACATCTAATTGATTGCTGTTGCGAGAGGGATGACAGATAGTACTGGAGCTGTCAGCTTCTCTGATGTCTTGCCCCTATTTATGATGTGAGGCCTGATCTTTAACTATCCGTCATCAGGGACAGCTGTTTGCCCATTTCTTTCAGGCCCCATTAATCAATGTGCAACAGTGTAGAAGATAGTTATTTGTGTTGTAGGCTAGTTTTAGAGTATTCAAATACTGCAGATCACTCAAATCCAAGTTTTAGGGGGTTGAAACTATTGATTATTATAATTTTCCAATAAGCTATAATGATACCTATAAACACCTCCCCCTTCCAATAAACTGTAATCAACAAGAGGCATCGTAAAAGTTCTTAAAGAATGAATGTGCATCATTCATTAAAATTACAATTGAACAGGTTAAAAGGTATGCTTAGATACCCTATGCAGAAAAATAGACACATTTTAAAATAGACATAGAATTAGGCATAATCATTATGACTCTAGATTGCAGAGAAAATATGTTTCCGTGAATTGAAAACATTTCAAATTCACCAGCCCCCTCAGGGCCAACAAGATGGCACCGACAGACGTGGTCATCTTTTTTCTAGCTCCCAGCTAACTTTGCAGTATTTTTATCCCGGGTGCTACACCAAAACGTTGACGCCCGAGAAGCGGGGTCCTATTTAGGCTCAGGCGGCAAACAAACCATCCACCGCTTCCGAGTATGTTACCTGCTAAAATTCAGTTCCTGGACAACAAAGTAGACGAGCTCAGGGCAAGGATCTCCTTTCAGAGAGACACAGGGGACTGTAACATACTCTGTTTTACGCGATCATGGTTCTCTCCGGATAGATTGTCCCCGTCCATAGAGCCAGTGGAAAGAACGCTGACATGAAGAAATAACTCTCTGGGGGAAAAAAGTGGTATGTCTCATGATTAACAACTCATGGTGTGATTGTGGTAATGAACATGAACTCAAGTCCTTTCTTCTCCCAATCTGGAATACCTCACCATCGACCGTATTACCTCCAGAGAGAATTTTCTTTGGGTATTGTCACTGCCGTGTATATTCCCCCAAAGCCTACACTGCGACGGCTCTCAAGGAACTCCCCTGGAAACCGCATATCCTGACACATACCCATTCATTGTAGCTGGGAACTTTAATGTAGGAAATCTGAAGAAAACGTTCCCGAAATTCTAACAACACGTCTCCTGTGCTGCACACGTAGAGAACATGCTTGACCATTGTTACTTTCCTTTCCAGGATAGCTACAAGGCCCACCACCGCCCTGCCTTCGGAAAATCCGACCACGCCTCCATCCTGCTCCTCAACGCCTATAGACAGAAACTTAAGCATGAAGCATTCGTGGTAAGGAATGTTCAATATTGGTCTGACCAATCGGATTCTATGCTGCAAGACTGTTATTATCATGTGGACTTGGACATTTTCCGGGTTGTCTCTGAGAATAGTATATACGTATACACTGACTCGGTGAGATGGATTCATCAGGAAGTGCATAGAGGATTGCGTTCCTACTGTGATGATTAGAACTTATCCAAATCAAAAAACATGGATAGATTTGCACAAAACTTAAAAACACGAACCACCGCATTTAACCACTGTAAGGTGACTGGAAATATAGACGTGTTTAAACAGACCAGTTATGTCCATAAGGCAATCAAAGAGGCAATCAAATCAAAGAGGCAAAATGACAGGGACAAAGTGGAGTCGCAATTCAACGGCTCAGTCACAAGACGCACGTGGCAGCTGACTCCAGACAATCACGGATTATAAAGGGAAAACCAGCCGCATTGCAGAAACCGACGCCTCACTCCCGGACGAGCTAAACACCTTCTTCCCCTGCATCAAGCAAAACAACACAAAGTCACCGACGTGGCCCCCGCCGCTGACAAGGATTGTGTGATCACAATCTTCATGGCTGACGTGAGTAAGACATTCATGCGTGTTAATCCTCGCAAGATTGTCGGCCCAGACAGCATCCCAAGCCACGTCCTCAGAGCAGAGGATATATTGACACAGGTGTTGTTAGACCCGAAACGAAGTTGAGGCAAACCATGCCAATATATCCTCCAAACACTGGCTTTGAGGGCATTATCACTTTTATACAACGGTTTACCAACATATTCAAATAATGATTTACATATTTTCATTAAAAACTTTATTTTGATTAATTTAGTCATACTATTTCATCCTTCCACAGGAAATAGTCCTGTGGAAGATGGTAATCTAGGGTTGCTAACCAAGCCGGCTGACCATTCGTTCTATCAGTTTGGTTGCCACAGACGCAAACCAGTCATTAAGTATGTTTGTTCTGTATCTATGGATGCGACCCAGTTGTTCATTCTAAATGTTCTATTGCCATACTGGCTGGATCTCAAAATATTCAGGGATGATGCTAATAAAATACAAACTAACATCTATCGGAAACCAACAGAGAGGAATACTGTCCTCCACTTCAACAGTAATCATCCGCAACACCTCAAAACCAAAATCCCTACTGGACAGTTTTTACGCCAGAGCTGCTCTACACTCAAAAAGTTTGATGCTCAGGCAAAAGACATGACACATAGGTTTGCTACCTAGAGGATATTCTAGTCCAATTATCCAGCGTGCCCACGTCTGGGCTCGAGACATGCCCAGACCGTCACTTCTAGCTCAGAAGTCCCAAAAGGACAGCACGCCATGCCTGTGCTTTGGTAACAGACATCAATCATTGCTTGAACAATATTAAAAGTGCAATCTTAAAACACTGGCCTTTTCTACAAACAAATTATCCAGCCTCTGGTGGATAATCCCCCTCTTTTCTCATACAGACCTGCACGCACGATCAGGGACACACCGGTTTTTCCAAAAGTCTGACAATTAAAACTGGTTACAAGGAACAACATTTACAGTAAACTGTAAATACTTTACACACCCTCTTACAGGCCGAAAGCTCTACCAGAGGCATTTCATCAATTGTAACTCTGCCAGTGTTGTGTATATGCTTACGTGACCGTGTGGTAAAGCCTATGTGGGCCAAACAAAAAGATGTTTAAAAATAAAAGTATCTGAACAATATTGAATATTCTATGGCAAAACACTTATTAGAAGTCAAACCCGGCCCAGTGTCTTCTTTGCACTTTGTGAGCCTGGAACAGATGCCATCTATTAGAGGTGGTAACCTCCCTAAAATGCTCTCACAACGAGAGATGTTTTGGATTGATAGATTAAAAACCATGCATCCTCGAGGACTAAATTATCATTTCTCATTCAGACCTTTTTTGTAGATGATATGGCTGTGCTGTATTTTGAATACTTCTGTACAGTGTATGTATATTTTCCTACATTCAATTACAATCTTTCTATCCAGATGTCGTTTTTTTATACCCCCAAACATCTATTTTTGTAGGCGTTGCTGTGCAATAGGAAGCAACTAAATGCACCAAACATTTCTCATACTTCATATGTCATCATGATACCTAAATGTTATTTATCAAGTTTGTTCTGCTGAACTGTGTATTTGTATATGTATTTGTATGTATATTGTAATAATTGTTGGTTCACTAATGTTTTTATTGCCACTTCATACAACGGGTGTGTCTAATCATGAATGCTGATTGGTTAAAACCGCATTCCAGCCAGTGCCTTAAGTTACCATCTTGTGGTTAAAATTACTATTTCCTCTGATCCATCTGACTGCACAATCCACTGTCTCATCAGTCCAGACACACAATTTATAAACTTGATCTCCACTATAAAAATCCCCTAGACATTATTTCACATTTCTTTTTGACAAAAATGTTGTTTTCAACAGCGGAGATTTGCATAAACCTTGCTGTCTGTCTCTCCGACATTTGCAACATTGTTTCAGTATTCAAATTCGATCTCCAGCTGTCGCATAGTAATAAATATGTTGGGAGTCGAGATGAGACAGACACGCAGGCAGCTTTTCTCAGCCAGTCGAAATCATGAATCATAATTTCTATGGATATGTACAAATAAATCAGTAGAAAAAAGGTAAAACTAAACGAAGTGCAGCTGGTTTGCGGTTTTTCCAGCTTCAATTTGAAGTTATTGTGTTAGCTGTGTTGTTGGCTAGGTCCTCTGAACAACAGTGTCCCGATGAGAGAAATTGTGCATAATTAGCTCATTGTTAAGATGAATCCAAATAAATGTCACTAGAAAACAGCATAAACAAATTCAAATGCAGAACCTTTGTCACCGAGTCGTCACGTGACTATAAGGATTTGGCAATCGATTGTAGGGATTCAGCAGGTCTACAGAATGGCCACATCTAGCGTAACGAGTAGTACATCTGAATAAAGGTGACAGTCGGGCTACCATCCAGTATACCACCCAGTATACCCTGCACCTTAGAGACTGCTGCCCTTTGTACATAGAGTCATTGAACACTGGTCACTTTAATAATATAATGTGACAGACTGGTCACTTTATATGTATGTACCGTATTCTAGAAGGCCCATCCTATATAACTGCTGCTGTACACACATTTTTCTATTCATATACTGTCAATTCTGTCTTCACAGAACATTCACACAGTCAAAAGTTTGGACACACCTACCCATCCAAGGTTTTTTTATTTTATGTTCTACATTGTAGAATAAAGACATCAAAACTATGAAATAACCAAAAAGGCGTGAACCAAAGATTCTTCAAATTAGCCACCGTTTGCCTTCATGACAGCTTTGCACACTTGGCATTCTCTCAACCAGCTTCACGAGGAATGATTTTCCAAGTCTTGAAGGAGTTCCCACATATACTGAGCACTTGTTAGATGCTTATCCTCCACTCTGCTGTCCAACTCATCCCAAACTGTCACACCCTGACCTTAGTATTGTTTGTTTTCCTTGTTATTTTGGTTTGTTCAGGGTTTCGACATGGGTGATGTATGTGTTTTTGTCTTGTCTAGGGGTTTTGTATGTTTATGGGGCTGTTTCCTTTCTATGTAAATTGTATGTCTATGGTTGCCTAGATTGGTTCTCAATTAGAGGCAGCTGTCTATCGTTGTCTCTGATTGGGAACCATATTTAGGCAGCCATATTCTGTGGGTACTTTGTGGGTGATTATCTATGTCTATGTTAGTTGCTTGTGTCAGCACAGTTTTCTTATTATAGCTTCACGGTTGTTATTCATTTATTGTTTTGGTTCAGTTTACTTCATGTTCTTTCTTCAATAAAGGAGAATGTATCCTAACCACGCTGCGTTTTGGTCCTCACCTTCTACTCCATACGACGATCGTGACACAAACCATCTGAATTGGGTTGAGGTCGGGTGATTGTGGAGGCCAGGTCATCTGATGCAGCACTCCATCACTCTCATTCTTGGTCAAATAACCCTTACACAATCTGGAGGTATGTTTTGGGTCATTGTCCTGTTGAAAAACAAATGATAGTCCCACTAAGCGCAAACCAGATGGTATGGCGTATCACAGCAGAATGCTGTGGTAGCCATGCTGTGCCTTGAATTATAAATAAATCACTGACAGTGTCACCAGCAAAGCACCCCCACATCATCCCACCTCCTCCTCCATGCATCATGGTGGGAACCACACATGCGAAGATCATCCGTTCATCTACTCTGCGTCTCACAAAGACACGGCATTTGGAACCAAAAATCTCACATTTGGACTCATCAGACCAAAGGACACATTTCCACCGGTCTAACGTCCATTTCTCGTGTTTCTTGGCCCAAGCATGTCTCTTCTTATTATTGGTGTCCTTCAGTAGTGGTTTCTTTCAGAAATTCAACCATGAACTGCTCTGAACAGTTGATGTTGAGATGTGTCTGTTACTTGAAGCATTTATTTGGGCTGCAACAGAAGTAACTCTGGGTCTTACTTTCCTGTGGTGGTCCTCATGAGAGCCAGTTTCATCATAGCGCTTGATGTTTTTTTGCGACTGACTTTGAAGAAACTTTCAAAGGACTGTCATTTCTCTTTGCTTATTTGAGCTGTTCTTGCCATAATATGGACTTGGTCTTTTACCAAATAGGGTTATCCTCTTTATACCACCCCTACCTTGCCACAACACATCTGGTTGTCTCAAACACATTAAGAAGGAAATAAATTTCACAAATTAACTTTTAACAAGACACACAAAGGGTGGCTACTTTGAAGAATCTCAAATATTAAATATATTTGGATTTGTTTAACACTGTTTTGGTTACTACATGATTCCATATGTGTTATTTCATAGTTTGATGTCTTAACTATTATTCTACGATGTAGAAAATAGTAAAAAGAAAGAAAAACCCCGCAATGAGTAGGTGTGTCCAAACATTTGACTGGTACTGTATATATTTATTTATATTCCGGACTCTGATATTGCTCTTTCTGATATTTCTTGTTCTGACGTGTCTTCATTTCTTGTTATTTGTTTCTTGTTTTACTTTTGGATTAAGTGTGTATTGTTATTGTATTGCTAGATATTGCTGCAATGTTGGCGCAAGAAACATAAGCATTTCGCTGCACCTGCGATAACATCTGCCAAACTGTGTACTCGGCCAGAAAACGTGGATTTGACCACTCCTCCATCCTCACCTACTTCGTGCCCCATCTAAAATAATGGTTGCATGACGCTCCTATTAATAAATACAATGTATTGTGATCAAATCAAATCCAAAATGTATTTGTCACATGAGCCGAATAGAACAAATGTAGACCTTACCATGAAATGCTTACTTACAAGCCCTTAACCAACAGTGCAGTTCAAGCAGAGTTAAGACAATAATTTCCAAATAAACTAAAGTAAAAAAGTTATACAATAACATAACAATAACAAGGATATATACAGGGGTACTGGTACCGAGTCAGTGTGTGGGGGTACAGGTGAGTTGAGGTAATTTGTACATGTAGGTAGGGGTGAAGTGACTATGCATAGATAATAAACAGTGAGTAACAGCAGTGTACAAAACAAATGGGAGGGTCAATGTAAATAGTCTGGTGGCCATTTGTGATTGATTGTTCATCAGTCTTATGGCTTGGGTGTAGAAGCTGTTTTAAGGAGTCTTTTGGTCATAGACTTGGCGCTCCGGTAACGCTTGCCATGCGGCAGCAGAGAAAACAGTCTATGATTTGGGTGACTGGAGTCTCTGACAATTTTTTGGTCTTTCCTCTGACACCGCTTAATATATAGCTCCTGGATTGCAGGAAGCTTGGCCCCAGTGATGTACTGGTCCGTACGCACTACCCTCTGTAGCGCCTTACGGTCAGATACCGAACAGTTGCCATACCAGGCGGTGATGCAACCGGTCAGGATGCTCTCGAAGGTGCAGCTGTAGAACTTTTGCAAATATGATTATCTTTAGATTTCCTCCAAAGTAAAGACATTCAAAACTATCTCTAAAGTGAAGTAATACAGAATATGGTAGTATTAACAGTCAGGAATACACACTGGTCTGTTACTTTGCATTAATAAAAGAGGTGTGGCTTACGCTGTGGCTAACTCTGTGAGTTGTCCCGTAGTACTGCTATAATAAAGAATTACAGTAAACCATTCTGCAGCTCAGACCTTGTGAACAATTTGTGTGAGACCAGGGAATAATACATTTCAATTTTCCCTGTGTCTATAACTGTCATCCCTCCCTTGACGGTCAATTAAAAAGATAAAACAAAAAGGTCATAAGTCAGGAAGGCAACGCTGCACATTAATTCAGCCAGCAAATAAGTCCCATGCAAAATCAATATGGCGTCGTGGGGTCCTGTCCACCTCTTAGTCTAAAAGGGAACTGATCATGTACCATAATTACTTACAAAATTACACATTTGGTGATAATGCTCCAAACAAAGCCATGTTTTTGTAACAGCCTACCTCTGACGCTGTTCCCTCCATGGCTGTTAGGGGGAAAATACCACTAGAAAACAGAAACACATCTTTAGTAATTCAAAAAACACATCTTCTTCTCAAAGCAATGATAAATAGCACACATGGCTAAGCCATTTTGATGAACTGAAATAGTATTTGAGCAGTTTTTAGAATATTGTTGTGTGCAAACCGTTGTCATGAGCCATAATGTTGTTGAGTAAACCAAAGGAAAAGTGTGCAATAGTTTTCTTGTCTGAAGATGGGGCTTAATAAGGCCTCATGTTTATGAGGGTGTTGAGATTTAGCCTCAATTACCCCTCCTGGGCTCCACTGCTCTCTGCCTCCACACTTAAATACATAATGGTATCTGCACTATTGCTCAGAGCAAGATGTGGTTGTGACAATGTAGACTAATATAAATGATGGCGTAAAACCTAGTGCCAACAGTGTGCGCAACTGGTTAACTGAAGTCAGGTGCAGGAAAGCAGAGATGAGTGAACAGGCACACTTTATTTGGCAGAAGGAAAACAGTCGGACACAACTGCATAACGACACTCCCGGCAAAAGCGAAGAGCGCACTCGTCACACAAATAATGTACAGCGTACAATACCACGGGTTCCAAACAAGACCTGGCGAATAAACAGCATGAAGCCTCACACATGACACGTAATGAACAATTACACACACAGACATGGGGGGGAACAGAGAATAATATACACATAGAGTGATGAGGGGATGTAAAACAGGTGTGGGGGAAAAACAAGACAAAACAAATGGAAAATGAAAGGTGGAGCGGCGATGGCTGGAAGACCGGTGACGCCGACCGCCGAGCCCCACCCGAACAAGGAGAGGAGCCGACTTCGGCGGGAGTCGTGAGACCTCGTATTTTGGTATTTGGTCTTTGTAAATTCTGTCAAATATATTAAGGTTGGCTGAGTGTAGAAAAAGTCCTAGCTAATAATTCTAGGGAAAGAGAATGTTTTTGTAATGATACCTGTAATGTTCCCCTGATGTTTGAGTGTCCAGTTATTAATTCTATGTATGAGAACCTATTTAGCATGTTTTGGCATTAGAGTTAGGAGAACATTCCCTTAAAGTCAAACAGAATTTAACCAGATCATGGTGACCATATAATCAGAATATCCTTAAATGTATGTTCTAAACATGTTGCTTGGGACATTGCAAGAACATTCACGTGTCCAGTTTTCTGAGGGCTAGGAGAATATTCAATCAATGCCACACCAAACATATACAGAATGTGGTTGCCGTGTTCTCAGAATATAAGATGTTAATGTTCGAGACACGTTTCAAGGCAATGTTGCAAGAACATCCATGTGTCCAGTTTTCTGAGTGTTATGGGAACGATGTGGGAACATTTGTTGTTAGCTGGGAAGCAAGTTGTATGTTCAAGTGTTCAGCTGAATTGGGTGCCCTCTGCCTCGCGGTAAAAACTTGGTAGGATGTCTCACCATTGCTAGCCCAGCTTTTTGAGCAGTGACCTTTTTGAGCAGATACAGAAACAATAAACCCTCAAGCACAGAAGAAGAATTCATTCTGGCCAGATCTCAAATGTAAACCCCGACATAAACTCGACTGCAGTCAGTGTGCAACATCTCAACCCCACTCATCGATATAACTTGTTTTAGTGGTTCTCAGTCTCTTCACCTCAACAAAGTAGAATTGTCTGAGGTTTGAGGCTTTATTGTAGGACTGATTGTATAAGACGGCAGCTTTCACAGACCTGATCTACATTGGTCCCCATTCCCTCAATATGATGACTCTAACAAGACTCATGAACTTTAGGATGAGTCCCCCTCTAATTATTTCAACATCAAACAGGAAGTATTGAGTGTGAGAGCGAAGCTGTGAGGGGAGCTAGACAGCGATCATTACCACCCTCAGGAAGATTAATGGGTCAACTGTGGGGAGGCACCCTGCCTGCCTTGTGTTGTAGCCAGCCAGGGAGGAAACAAAACATAGCCAACACCAACACACTAACACAGCCAGCATGTCTGTCTGCAAAACACCAAGTCCTGTGTATGAATTCAACTGAGAATCCCAAATGACTAACAACCGCAATGGCTTCTTTGTAGAAGAACAGAATTCAAACAGTGTTCCAAATGAATAGGAAGGGATATGAGGTGGATCAAAGCTGGACTCTGACAACAGTTAACAAGGCTATCAGAAACATCCTGGCCTTACATAATGAGCAGCTGAAATAAGCCTTCTAATTGCTGCAATCCAGACTGCACTCACCATAATACTGAGCTCTCAAAAGAGATGTTAAGCTCCAGGTTTGGTTATTCATAGCACTAATTCACAGAATCGAGGTGCAGTATCATCTGACTGTTCCATTTGATGTACCAGCAAATATTTGTACCAGCAATGGGTGTTAACCAGAGTCAGTATGTTCAGACTGACAATAGACTGGATAAATACTGTTGAGCATTAAAACAATGTGGATAGGGATTTCTGCCAGGGGAAATTGCTGGGCCCATGTTTAAATAGCCAGTGCCCCACAACACTACACATGGCAGCTTGGCATTGTTCATACCCAATTAATAACTTTACTCGACAAGGTTTGCAGGCACTGCTTATGGATTCAGTGTTATTAAAAATCCCACTGCTACCTACCAACTCAAAGAGGCTGATGCCTTCAGACTGTTAAGCAGGGAGCCCCTACAGTCTTCTCCTCTAATTTGGGCAGTTGCTATCGATATTGATTAGTTCTCCTTGATATTCCCTTCAGGGACCTGTCTCCAAAACTCTCCACTGTAAGTCATTGCTCACCAATACATCAATTAGACTGAGGGAGCTGCAGCATTCTGTCTCGATCAGAAGTGATGGGCTTAAAAGTTGAACAGTTTGCCACAAGCGTGGAAGTCTTAAGTCTGTAGCTAGCTATTGTAGGAGCAGTCCTCAAGCATCTACAGAGCTGATGTGGTATGAATGTGAATATCAAAGAGGCAGTAACAGGGTCACAAATTGCAATGTATTTTCAGACCATATAGAATAAATCAAAAGCCTATAATAATGCAGTAGGCTCGGAAATTAAGATCTAAGGGCTGGGGTGACTTGGTTAATGAAAATGGCTTTGGAAGCACTCTAAAATACATATTGTATCACCATATGTAAAATGTCCCAAATGACTGATGTTTTTGCACACTGCCAAACCAAATACGGAGGAGAGAGATTGTGTGGCTCACTCAGTCAACAACTGTTCAAACATTAATTTCTGTTCCAGATAAGCTTGTCTATCCTTAGAGGAAAGTGTTTTTTTTTTACATAATTGAATATGAATTGATCTGGGAGTTAAGTCCACCATCTCTCGACTCTTAAACATTATACACTATATACACAAAAGTATGTGGACACCCCTTCAAATTGTTTGATCCGGCTATTTCAACCAAACCTGTTGCTGAAAGATGTATACAATCAAAAACACAGCCATTGTAACAATTGCACTGAAAGTCAGGAAGCAAGTACAGGGAGTAAGGGCTTTAATAAATTAATACGAAACACAAACAACAGAGTCAATAACACCTGAGGAAAGAACCAAGAGGAATGAAAGATATAGGGAAGATGAAGGAGGTGATAGAGTCCAGGTGAGTGTCATGAGGTGCAGGAGCGGGAGCAATGGTGACAGGTGTGGGGGATACTCAGCAGCCCGATGACCTAGAAGCCAGAGAGGGAGTATATGTGACAGCCATTCAATCTGCATAGACAAACATTGGCAGTAGAATGGTCATACTGATGAGCTCACTGACTTTCAATGTGGCACCGTCATAAGATGCCACCTTCCCAACAAGTCAGTTCGTGAAATTTCTACCCCGCTAAAGCTGCCCTTGTCAACTGTAAGTGCTAGCATTGTGGAGTGGAAATGTCTAGGAGCAACAACGGCTCAGCTGCAAAGTAATAGGCCACACAAGCTCACAGAGGGGGACTGCAGGGGGCTGACGCGCTTATCAGTAAAAAATAGTCTGTCCTCGGTTGCAACAGTCACTATTGAATTCCAAACTGGCTTCGGATCTGTATGCCTAGATTGTGAATGCTATGTCAGAATTGCCTTATAACTTAAAGGGAAATTTCACCCTGTCTCTGCATATAGTCATTACTATATTAAAGGGGAATTTCACCCTGGGGGAATCTGGGCTTGTTTTCAACATGTCTGAGGCATTTCTAGGACAGTGAGATGTGCTCCACATATACATGCCCAGGGGGAAGGCAGGTCAGGGCTTTGCGCGTTAGAAGCAGGGCAGGTTAGAATCTCAGCTGCAGACAATGCCACCACCAAGAGAGCAGATGACAAATATGGTGCTTAGCTCCAATAAGTTATTTTTTCCTGCAAGCCACCTAGCTAACTTTAGTTTATCTACTGCAACCCATGGTGTGTATCACAGGCTAACATACATGTGTAACAGTGGGGGGAAATTTAGCTAACAATTACCGGTAGCCATATCTATGACTAAAAAGAGAAGAGCTTTCACAATCTGAGATCTCTTCTCTTTTTAGTCATAGATATGGCTAGTTACTAGCCACCTAAATGTAGCCAGGTGGTAAAAGCACGTAGCTGTATTCATTTATATTGTAACGACCCTGGGTCGTTACAATATCCACTTAGTGGCACTGTCCCTTTAAGAGATTCATAAATGAGGTGTGCAAGCAGTTATGGGATGGCGCATGTACAGTGTGTGAGAGCAAGCAATTCCACTGGAGAGCTGTTGAACTCCTTCGTGGGTCCAACGTTACTTTAGGTGGGTAAATAACACTCTTTATCTTACTCTAAGAGTTTGTTTTGTAATTATTTAAGCCAGATGGTCATGCTTCTATAGAAAGCAGAGCCACTACCGTTTATGCATTTCACTTTGTACTTATTGTACTCATTGGTGCCGTGACCCGGATCACTGGTTGCTGCGGAAAAGGAGGAGGTCAAAAGGGGGGTGAGTGTAACGGATGTGAAACGGCTAGCTTAGTTAGCAGTGGTACGCGCTAAATAGCGTTTCAATCGGTGACGTCACTTGCTCTGAAACCTTGAAGTAGTGGTTCCCCTTGCTCTGCAAGGTCCAAGGCTTTTGTGGAGCGATGGGTAACGATGCTTCGAGGGTGACTGTTGTTGATGTGTGCAGAGGGTCCCTGGTTCGCGCCCGGGTATGGGCGAGGGGACGGTCTAAAGTTATACTGTTACACTAACAGATTTATTTCCTTTGATTGTGATTTGGACTTTATGGTGACTTGCAGTGATTTCCCTTCTACATTATCCTATTTTAAACTTAAGCTTTGACAGAATAAACCATCCCAAAATAGTTTGTCCTGTGCTGTGTTTACTTTCGCCAGGCTACATAAAGCTAAGTTTACCCGCAAACATTAGACTGGATTTGGCTAGCTAGTTAACCTGGCGCCTGCTTACTTGTTATGCGCCACGCATCGCATTCGCAAGCGTGTAACATCAGCAACTGTAAGTCATTTTACTATCTGGGTACAAGATGTCCATAAACAAAATGACATCTTGCATGAAAAACAAAAATACATTCTGTCATAAAACAATAGGAATACTTACACACTGTCCACGTGATGCCCTAACCCCTCATGGAACAGTAGATCCTCATCTCACCCTTTACTTGCTAGCTATGTAATTACCATGGATGCATTTCAATCTCACAAAATTATAGGCATGATGCAAGATAGTATTCCAAGCAGATGTCAATAACAAGTGTTGCCTAGCTGGCTAAGTTTACTAGGAAACAGTAAGGAGAAACAGTAATACAACAATTTACTGTTGTAAATCTCACAACCTGAAGCTGGTTTTAACTATAAAAAAATACTTGCCTAAGCATGCCTGATAGACATGGCTGGAGGTAGATACTATCTTCCTACCTACACTCATTTGCATGGTCTGGTCACTCAAAGGTTGAGGGTTATGCCATATTTCTTTCTATTAGGCAAGATGTTGTTGTATATGTAATATCTGTGTCTGTACACATGTATGCATGTTCAACTTGTCTACCCTAATGTTATTCTGGCACACTTTCAAACTGTATCATTTGTTTTGTTTTTTTGTCTTACAGAAGAAAAAAACATGTGGTGTCTGGGTTTCTTCCTGGAGTGAATCCTAAATACAGAAACAGAATGTATTTTGCCTGCGTGTGTCATTGTAGCAGAACTGTATCCCTCTTGAGGGATTAGACATTATGCTGGATTTCAAGCAGATGATTCATGAGAAGCTGAATGGCAGTTAGATCATGACAACACTCCTCCCACAGCTTTACAAGTATTCCCTGAACTTACTGTATGTTTCTTTGGAATGGCAATTTCCTCATGACCAGTTCTCATTACTGGGAGTTACAGGATAGGTGCTGTTTTGTGCTGTCTTCATCCTCGATTCGGGGAGTCGCATAAAATGTCTGTGTCCAGTTGCAGGGGGGTCGGTTGTAATTTAGAAAATGCTCTGCTATTCGAATAAATAATTGTTTTGCTCCATAAAGTAATCCAACAATGTGTGCTGCTATCGTGTTTATTTCGTCTTCTCACTCATTGATCGAGACAGGTCTCTGTCATCATGACATGGAGCACTTTGGGGTGGACACCCACCTGTCTCGATCAAGGAGAGAAGACTTGAAATGGACATGTCAAAAATCTTGGGTGAATCACATTATCTGGTGTAACAATCTGTAGCTACAGTTCTCTGCACTCGTGTGTCTCCACACCAGAGACACACTGAACTACACTGTTCATACTATTTTATGTGTATGTCACTTTTACCATAACATTCTTGTTGAATACCCAGTTCTCTTGAGTTAGCATTAAATAGTGAACACTCCCCTGTATTTTAGAATTAGACAAATAAAACAAACATTCTTTGGATATCTGAATATCTAGCATCTTTTTGATGCTACAGAGCCCTGTACAGCTTATACACGTATTCTGTGAATCCATAAGGGCAGACAAATTTCAAAGATTGATGGAAAATATCCATATTTATGGTTCTAAATCAGGGCTCTCCAACCCTTTTAAAAAAAAGATTATTATTATTATTTTTTAACCTTTATTTAACTAGGCAAGTGAGTTAAGAACAAATTCTTATTTTCAATGACGGCCTAGGAACAGTGGGTTAACTGCCTGTTCAGGGGCAGTTCAGGGGCAGTTGGATAGCTGCTGTCCCGTAGGTTTTCACTCCAACCCTAATCTTGCACAGCTGGTTGATAAGCGGAACCAGGTTAGTTAAAACAGGTTGAAGCGAAATAACCTACAGACGGGCAGCTAACCAGGGACAGGGTTGCAGACCCCTGTTCTACCACAGGAGGTTTGTGGCATCTTAATTGGGGAGGACGGCCTTGTTGTAATGAGTGGAATGATGTCAAACACATGGTTTCCATTTGTTGGAAGCCATTCCATCTGTTCCAGCCATTATTATGAACTGTCCTCCTGTCAGGAGCCTCCTGTGTGTTCTACATGGTTGTAGGCTGAGCCTCACTGACTGTGTTTACACAGGCAGCCCAATTCTGATATTTTTCCAACTAATTGGTCTTCGTCAAGTCAGATATTTTTCAGAACTGATCTGACTGGTCAAAAGACCAATTAGTGAAAAAAAAGATCAGAATTGAGCTGCCTGTGCTTGTGTACCCAAAACACTTTGGGGTATTTCTTATTCAACTGCATTTTTTTGAACAAGGAGATTAATTTGGGAAATCCTTTTGTAATATCGAGGACTGTGGAGAAAGCGGGAAAGGTGGATTCAATCAAGGTGTCTAGAAGCAGATCTTATTATTCGTATCTCAGAGCTATTTGCTTTGCTTGTTATAGCCTAATGTTAGCTAGCTAACATTGCTGCAGATTCATGCACGGTAGTAATGTCATGAATTGCGATTATGGTTCATTGTTTAGCTAGCTACATGTCTTAACAAAAGACAAAGTCCATTTTAATAGAATGGCACTGTGACAACTGTTAGCCAGTTAGCTTGAGTGCTTGTCTGCTGATAGGACAGAACGCTTGGATCAACCCTTAAAGAGATTGGTGGAGCTAAAGCTTAAGAGTGTGTGAACGATGCTGAATGGGTGCAGACGAAGAGCTCTCCAATAGGTACCAAAACATTCAAAGGCCATTTTCTCAAAAGTGAGGTTACAAGTTGATCAACTTCCAAAGCAGAATTACTTTCCCATTGTTACTCAAATGCAGGGTATGAAATGCCAGTTTGTAGCTCTGCCTCTGCTTTTATCCAATGTTAAAAACACTTTCAAATGTTGATACATAAGACCGAATCAAGGCGGTCGTTCACAGATGAGTACCTTAGTCAGAAAATCCCAGGAGTGGACAGTGCATGTCGCCTGACCTGTATGGTAAATGGATGGAAAGAGAAAATCCTGTCGATATTATTGTTTGAGGAGACTACCTGACTATGTGAATCTTGGATATGTGAGGTATGCGGTGAGAGCATTTGTGTCCAAACCATTAGTGTGGAAATTGTAAAGGATATGGTCACGTGTCAAATGTTTGCAGACAGAAGTATGATATTGAAGAATCTGTGAATTTAAAATGTTGCAACTGTGGTGGGGATCATACTCCAGACTTCCTTGAGGGCCCTGTTAGGGTGAAGGAGGTCGAGGTGTCAGGGATCAGGTCTGTGCAGGGGATCTACTAATTGGGGGCGGTAAAGAGAGTTGAGGCAATAGTGTTGAAGATATGGCAGTGGATGCATTGCAACCAGTTGCAAGTGTTTTAAGTTAATTACATTTACATTTAAGTCATTTAGCAGACGCTCTTATCCAGAGCGACTTACAAATCAGATGATCTGGATTTTGTGACCTTTATAGCCAGTGATTAATTGTACAGCACAAGTGTCTAAGAAGTCCTAGAAGCTGGATATATCTGCAGCCGAGAAGTTTATATCTGCAGCCAAGGCTTCACGGCAGAAGCACGACAAGGACTTTTGTCGCTAGGAAATGTCCCACTCTCGCAGGAGGCTTCTGAGCCTGTTTTGGGACCTGATTAGAATGAGATTTTACATTCATGCTTATACCATGCTTATTGTAAATTGAGCTATCTTGGACATCCGCTTGTAAATATTTTGGCCAATTTCACTTCATCTTGTGCAGACTTACATCTTCATAAGGTCCTTTGTTGCTGTTCTGGGATTGATTTGCACTTTTCGCACCACCCACCATTGCGACATGTATGCTGTAGTCAGCTGGCCCTCGCTACATGTTCCTTGCCAGTCCCACTGGCTACAGGACATCTATACGTCTATGGTAGGTAAAGCTCCGCCTTATCTCAGCTCGCTGGTCACGATAACACAGACCCGTAGCACGCGCTCCAGCAGGTATATCTCACTGGTCATCCCCAAAGCCAACACCTCCTTTGGCTGCCTTTCCTTCCAGTTCTCTGCTGCCAGTGACTGGAACAAATTGCAAAAATCACTGGAGACTTTCATTTCCCTCACCAACTTTAAACATCAGCTATCTGGGCAGCTAACCGATCATTGCAGCTGTACATAGTCCATCTGTAAATAGCCCACCCAATCTACCTACCTCATCCCCATATTGTTTTTATTTTCTTTGCTGCTCTTTTGCACCAGTATCACTACTTACACACCATCTGCTCATCACGATCTGCTCATCTAGCACTCCAGTGTTAATCTGCTAAATTGTAATTACTTTGCTACTATGGCCTATTTATTGCCTTACCACCTCATGCCATTTGCACACACTGTATATAGACTTTCTTTTTTTCTATTATGTTATTGCCTGTACACTTGTTTACTCCATGTGTAACTCTGTGTTGTTGTTTCACTGCTTTGCTTTATCTTGGTCAGGTCAAATCAAATCAAATTTTATTTGTCACATACACATGGTTAGCAGTTGTTAATGCGAGTGTAGCGAAATGCTTGTGCTTCCAGTTCCGACAATGCAGTAATAACCAACAAGTAATCTAACTAACAATTCCAAAACTGATATCTTATACACAGTGTAAGGGGATAAAGAATATGTACATAAATATATGAATGAGTGATGGTGCAGAGCAGCATAGGCAAGATACAGTAGATGGTATCGAGTACAGTATATACATATGAAATGAGTATGTAAACAAAGTGGCATAGTTAAAGTGGCTAGTGATACATGTATTACATAAGGATGCAGTAGATGGTAGAGTACAGTATATACGTATACATATGAGATGAATAATGTAGGGTATGTAAACATTATATTAGGTAGCATTGTTTAAAGTGGCTAGTGATATATTTTACATCCTTTCCCATCAATTCCCATTATTGAAGTGGCTGAAGTTGAGTCAGTGTGTTGGCAGCAGCCACTCAATGTTAGTGGTTGCTGTTTAACAGTCTGATGGCCTTGAGATAGAAGCTGTTTTTCAGTCTCTCGGTCCCAGCTTTGATGCACCTGTACTGACCTCGCCTTCTGGATGATAGCGGGGTGAACAGGCAGTGGCTCGGGTGGGTGTTGTCCTTGATGATCTTTATGGCCTTCCTGTAACATCGGGTGGTGTAGGTGTCCTGGGGGGCAGGTAGTTTGCCCCCGGTGATATGTTGTGCAGACCTCACTACCCTCTGGAGAGCCTTACGGTTGTGGGCGGAGCAGTTGCCGTACCAGGCGGTGATACAGCCCGCCAGGATGCTCTTGATTGTGCATCTGTAGAAGTTTGTGAGTGTTTTTGGTGACAAGCCAAATTTCTTCAGCCTCCTGAGGTTGAAGAGGCCCTGCTGCGCCTTCTTCACGATGCTGTCTGTGTGAGTGGACCAATTTAGTTTGTCTGTGATGTGTATGCCGAGGAACTTAAAACTTACTACCCTCTCCACTACTGTTCCATCGATGTGGATAGGGGGGTGTTCCCTCTGCTGTTTCCTGAAGTCCACAATCATCTCTTTAGTTTTGTTGACGTTGAGTGTGAGGTTATTGTCCTGACACCACACTCCGAGGGCCCTCACCTCCTCCCTGTAGGCCGTCTTGTCATTGTTGGTAATCAAGCCTACCACTGTTGTGTCGTCCGCAAACTTGATGATTGAGTTGGAGGCGTGCGTTGCCGCGCAGTCGTGGGTGAACAGGGAGTACAGGAGAGGGCTCAGATCGCACCCTTGTGGGGCCCCAGTGTTGAGGATCAGCGGGGTGGAGATGCTGTTGCCTACCCTCACCACCTGGGGGCGGCCCGTCAGGAAGTCCAGTACCCAGTTGCACAGGGCGGGGTCGAGACCCAGGGTCTCGAGCTTGATGACGAGCTTGGAGGGTACTATGGTGTTAAATGCCGAGCTGTAGTCGATGAACAGCATTCTCACATAGGTATTCCTCTTGTCCAGATGGGTTAGGGCAGTGTGCAGTGTGGTTGAGATTGCGTCGTCTGTGGACCTATTTGGGCGGTAAGCAAATTGGAGTGGGTCTAGGGTGTCAGGTAGGGTGGAGGTGATATGGTCCTTGACTAGTCTCTCAAAGCACTTCATGATGACGGAAGTGAGTGCTACGGAGCGGTAGTCGTTTAGCTCAGTTACCTTAGCTTTCTTGGGAACAGGAACAATGGTGGCCCTCTTGAAGCATGTGGTAACAGCAGACTGGTATAGGGATTGATTGAATATGTCCGTAAACACACCAGCCAGCTGGTCTGCGCATGCTCTGAGGGCGCGGCTGGGGATGCCGTCTGGGCCTGCAGCCTTGCGAGGGTTAACACGTTTAAATGTTTTACTCACCTCGGCTGCAGTGAAGGAGAGACCGCATGTTTCCATTGCAGGCCGTGTCAGTGGCACTGTATTGTCCTCAAAGCGGGCAAAAAAGTTATTTAGTCTGCCTGGGAGCAAGACATCCTGGTCCGTGACTGGGCTGGATTTCTTCTTGTAGTCTGTGATTGACTGTAGACCCTGCCACATACCTCTTGTGTCTGAGCCGTTGAATTGAGATTCTACTTTGTCTCTATACTGACGCTTAGCTTGTTTGATAGCCTTACGGAGGGAATAGCTGCACTGTTTGTATTCGGTCATGTTACCAGTCACCTTGCTCTGATTAAAAGCAGTGGTTCGCGCTTTCAGTTTCACGCGAATGCTGCCATCAATCCACGGTTTCTGGTTAGGGAATGTTTTAATCGTTGCTATGGGAACGACATCTTCAACGCACGTTCTGATGAACTCGCACACCGAATCAGCTATTTGGTCAATGTTGTTGCCTGACGCAATACGAAACATGTCCCAGTCCACGTGATGGAAGCAGTCCTGGAGTGTGGAATCAGCTTGGTCGGACCAGCGTTGGGCAGACCTCAGCAAGGGAGCTTCTTGTTTTAGTTTCTGTCTGGAGGCAGGGATCAGCAAAATGGAGTCGTGGTCAGTTTTTCCGGAAGGGGGGCGGGGCAGGGCCTTATATGCGTCGCGGAAGTTAGAATAACAGTGATCCAAGGTTTTGCCAGCCCTGGTGGCGCAATTGATATGCTGATACATTTTAGGGAGTCTTGTTTTCAGATTAGCCTTGTTAAAATCCCCAGCAACAATGAATGCAGCCTCAGGATGTATGGATTCCAGTTTGCAAAGAGTCAAATAAAGTTTGTTCAGAGCCATCGATGTGTCTGCTTGGGGGGGAATATATACGGCTGTGATTATAATCGAAGAGAATTCTCTTGGTAGATAATGCGGTCTACATTTGATTGTGAGGAATTCTAAATCAGGTGAACAGAAGGATTTGAGTTCCTGTATGTTTCTGTGATCACACCACGTCTCGTTAGCCATAAGGCATACGCCCCCACCACTCTTCTTACCAGAGGTGTAAATGAGAACTTGTTCTCAACTAGCTTACCTGGTTAAATAAAGGTTAAATAAATAAAAAAAATAGGCTATAACACGAAGCAGGACTACATTTATTTTCAGACATCACCCCCCCATCACCCCATTAACCCCTTCACATGTACCATCACATGGGTGTGATCGTTCTACAGTGGTCCCTGAAGCTACTGTCATGTCTTGTTATGTCTGTTCCTGTCCTTTCTCTTCACTCTCTCTCTCTGCTGGTCTTTTTAGGTTACCTTCTCTGTCTCTCATTCCTCAGCTGTTCTACATCTGCCCTAACTAGCTCTTTCACTCTTCCCCACCTGTTCTCTCTTCCCCCTCTGATTAGGTCTCTATTTCTTTCTCTGTTCCTGCTACTTTCAGTGTCTGATTCTTGTTTGTGTTTTTTGATGCCAGAAGCAAGCTGTCGTCTCGTTTGCTTCCACCTTGTCCTGTCCTGTCGGAGTCTGCCTGGCAGGAGCATCCTGCACTATACTAACGTTCTTTTTGTTCCGCTGACAACGTTGGAAGAGGATTTATGCCATTCCTGTATTTTCATTAAAGAACTCTGTTTTCTGTTAAAACCGCTTTTGGGTCTTCACTCAAGTTCATAACAGAAGAATCAGACCAAGAATGGACCCAGCGGCTCCGGACCCTTTTCACTCCGCCGTCGAGATCCAGGGAGCGATGCTAGGCAGACACGAGGAGGAATTGTCTGCTGCTCAACATGCCGTTGAGACCCTGGCCGTCCAAGTCTCCGACCTCACAAGACAGGTTCACCAACTCCACCTCGATCCACCGCCCACTTCCAGGGTTTCCGAGTCTCCGGAGCCCAGGATCAACAACCCGCCGTGTTACTCTGGGGAGCCCACTGAGTGCCGCTCATTCCTCACTCAGTGTGATGTGGTGTTCTCTCTCCAGCCCAACACTTACTCCAGGAGCGCAGCCCGCATCGCCTACGTCATTTCTCTCCTTACCGGACGGGCGCGTGAGTGGGGCACGGCAGTCTGGGAGGCGAGGGCTGAGTGTATTAACCAGTATCAGGACTTTAAGGAGGAGATGATACGGGTTTTTGACCGTTCTGTTTTTGGCGAGGAGGCTTCCAGGGCCCTGTCTTCCCTATGTCAGGGGAATAGATCCATAACGGATTATTCTATTGAGTTTCGCACTCTCGCTGCCTCTAGTGACTGGAACGAGCCGGCTTTGCTCGCTCGTTTTCTGGAGGGTCTCCACGTCGAGGTTAAGGATGAGATCCTCTCCCGGGAGGTTCCTTCCAGTCTGGACTCCTTAATAGCTCTCGCTATTCGCATAGAGCGACGGTTTGATCTTCGTCGCCGAGCTCGTGGAAAGGAGCTCACGTTCTCCGTTGCTCCCCTCTCCACATCACTGCCACCTGCCGCATCACTGCCACCCTCCTCCGCCGGCTCGGATGCTGAGCCTATGCAGCTGGGGGTATTCGCATCTCGGCCAAGGAGAGGGAACGGAGAATCACCAATCGCCTCTGTCTCTACTGCGGCTCCGCTGGTCATTTTGTCACCTCATGTCCAGTAAAAGCCAGAGCTCATCAGTAAGAGGAGGGCTACTGGTGAGCGCAACTACTCAGGCCTCTCCTTCTGGATCACGCACTACCTTTCCGGTCCATCTCCGCTGGCCCGGTTCATCTGCTTCCTGCAGTGCCTTGATAGACTCTGGGGCGGAGGGCTGTTTTATGGACGAGACCTGGGCTCGGGAACATGACATTCCTCTCAGACAGTTAGGGAGCCCAGGGCCTTGTTCGCTTTAGATGGTAGTTCTCTCCCCAAGATTCAGCGTGAGACGCTGCCTTTAACCCTCACTGTCTCTGGTAATCATAGCGAAACCATTTCTTTTTAATTTTTCGTTCACCTTTTACACCTGTTGTTTTGGGTCATCCCTGGCTAGTGCGCCATAACCCTTCTATTAATTGGTCTAGTAATACTATCCTATCCTGGAATGTTTCTTGTCATGTAACCTGTTTAATGTCTGCTATCCCTCCTGTTTCCTCTGTCTCTTCTTCACAGGAGGAGCCTGGCGATTTGACAGGGGTGCCGGAGGAGTATCACGATCTGCGCACGGTGTTCAGTCGTTCCAAGGCCACTTCTCTCCCTCCACACCGGTCGTATGACTGTAGTATTGATCTCCTTCCGGGAACTACTCCCCCGGGGTAGATTATACTCTCTGTCGGCTCCCGAACGTAAGGCTCTCGAGGATTATTTGTCGGTTTCGCTCGACGCCGGTACCATAGTCTCCTCCTCCTCCCCCCGCCGGAGCGGGGTTTTTTTTTGTTCAGAAGAAGGACGGGTCCCTGCGCCCATGCGTGGATTATCGAGGGCTGAATGACATAACAGTTAAGAATCGTTATCCGCTTCCTCTTATGTCTTCAGCCTTCGAGATCCTGCAGGGAGCCAGGTTTTTCACCAAATTGGACCTTCGTAACGCCTACCATCTCGTGCGCATCAGGGAGGGGGACGAGTGGAAGACGGCGTTTAACACTCCGTTAGGGCACTTTGAATACCGGGTTCTTCCTTTCGGCCTCGTTAACGCTCCAGCTGTCTTTCAGGCACTAGTTAACGACGTCCTGAGAGACATGCTGAACATTTTTGTTTTCGTTTACATGGACGATATCCTGATTTTTTCACCGTCTCTCTCGATTCATGTTCAGCACGTGCGACGCGTCCTCCAGCGCCTTTTGGAGAACTGTCTTTATGTGAAGGCTGAGAAGTGCACTTTTCATGCCGCCTCTGTCCCTTTTCTCGGTTCCGTTATTTCCGCTGAGGGCATTAAGATGGATCCCGCTAAGGTCCAGGCTGTCATTGATTGGCCCGTTCCTAAGTCACGCGTTGAGCTGCAGCGCTTTCTGGGCTTCGCTAATTTCTACCGTCGTTTCATCCGTAATTTCGGTCAGGTGGCAGCTCCTCTCACAGCCCTTACTTCTGTTAAGACGTGCTTTAAGTGGTCCGTTTCCGCCCAGGGAGCTTTTGATCTTCTTAAGAATCGTTTTACATCCGCACCTATTCTTGTTACACCTGACATCTCTAGACAGTTTGTTGTTGAGGTTGACGCGTCAGAGGTGGGCGTGGGAGCCATTCTTTCTCAGCGCTCTCTCTCTGACGGCAAGGTCCATCCTTGCGCGTTTTTCTCTCATCGCTTATCGCCGTCAGAACGTAACTATGATGTTGGTAATCGCAAACTGCTCGCCATCCGCTTAGCCCTAGGCGAATGGCGACAGTGGTTGGAGGGGGCGACCGTTCCTTTTGTCGTTTGGACTGACCATAGGAACCTTGAGTACATCCGTTCAGCCAAACGACTTAATGCGCGTCAGGCTCGTTGGGCTCTGTTTTTCGCTCGTTTCGAGTTTGTTATTTCTTATCGTCCGGGCTCAAAAAACACCAAACCTGATGCTTTATCTCGTCTCTTCAGTTCTTCTGAGGTCTCCACCGACCCCGATGGGATTCTCCCTGAGGGGCGTGTTGTCGGGTTGACTGTCTGGGGAATTGAGAGGCAGGTAAAGCAAGCACTCGCTCACACTCCGTCGCCGCGAGCTTGTCCTAGGAACCTTCTGTTCGTTCCCGTTCCTTCTCGTCCGGCCGTTCTTCAGTGGGCCCACTCTGCCAAGTTAGCCGGCCACCCCGGCGTTCGGGGTACGCTCGCTTCCATTCGCCAGCGTTTCTGGTGGCCCACTCGGGAACGTGACGCGCGTCGATTTGTCGCCGCTTGTTCGGGTCTGCGCGCAGACTAAATCTGGGAACTCTCCTCCTGCCGGCCGTCTCAGACCGCTTCCCATTCCCTCTCGACCGTGGTCTCACATCGCTTTAGATTTTATCACCGGACTGCCTTCATCAGCGGGGAAGACAGTTATTCTTACGGTTGTCGATAGATTCTCTAAGGCGGCTCATTTCATTCCTCTCGATAAGCTCCCTTCTGCTAAGGAGACGGCTCAGATCATTATCGAGAATGTTTTCCGAATTCATGGCCTTCCGTCTGACGTCGTTTCCGACAGAGGCCCGCAGTTCACGTCTCAATTTTGGAGGGAGTTTTGCCGTTTGATTGGGGCTTCCGTCAGTCTCTCGTCCGGCTTTCATCCCCAGTCTAACGGTCAAGCCGAACGGGCCAATCAGACTGTTGGTCGCATTTTACGCAGTCTTTCTTTTCGTAACCCTGCGTCTTGGTCAGAACAGCTCCCCTGGGCAGAGTACGCCCACAACTCGCTTCCCTCGTCTGCTACCGGTCTATCCCCTTTTCAGTGTAGCCTCGGGTACCAGCCTCCGCTGTTCTCATCTCAGCTCGCCGAGTCCTGCGTCCCCTCCGCTCAGGCTTTTGTCCAGCGTTGCGAGCGCACCTGGAAGGGGGTCAGGTCGGCACTTTGCCGTAATAGGGCGCAGACTGTGAGGGCCGCTAATAAGCGTAGGACCAAGAGTCCTAGATATTGTTGCGGTCAGAGAGTATGGCTCTCCACTCAGAACCTTCCCCTTAGGACAGCTTCTCGCAAGTTGGCCCCGCGGTTCATTGGTCCGTTCCGTATTTCCCAGGTCATTAATCCTGTCGCAGTGCGACTTCTTCTCCCGCGCTATCTTCGTCGCGTTCACCCGGTCTTCCATGTCTCCTGTGTTAAGCCCGTTCTTCGCGCCCCCGCTCGTCCCTCCCCCCATCCTTGTCGAGGGCGCACCCATCTACAGGGTTCGTAAGATTTTGGACATGCGCCCTCGGGGCCGTGGTCATCAGTACCTAGTGGATTGGGAGGGGTACGGTCCTGAGGAGAGGAGTTGGGTTCCCTCTCGGGACGTGCTGGACCGTTCGCTGATCGATGATTTCCTCCGTTGCCGCCAGGTTTCCTCCTCGAGTGCGCCAGGAGGCGCTCGGTGAGTGGGGGGGGTACTGTCATGTCTTGTTATGTCTGTTCCTGTCCTTTCTCTTCACTCTCTCTCTCTGCTGGTCTTTTTAGGTTACCTTCTCTGTCTCTCATTCCTCAGCTGTTCTACATCTGCCCTAACTAGCTCTTTCACTCTTCCCCACCTGTTCTCTCTTCCCCCTCTGATTAGGTCTCTATTTCTTTCTCTGTTCCTGCTACTTTCAGTGTCTGATTCTTGTTTGTGTTTTTTGATGCCAGAAGCAAGCTGTCGTCTCGTTTGCTTCCACCTTGTCCTGTCCTGTCGGAGTCTGCCTGGCAGGAGCATCCTGCACTATACTAACGTTCTTTTTGTTCCGCTGACAACGTTGGAAGAGGATTTATGCCATTCCTGTATTTTCATTAAAGAACTCTGTTTTCTGTTAAAACCGCTTTTGGGTCTTCACTCAAGTTCATAACAGCTACGATCACAACCGTGTGATTAGAACGCTCAGTTAGAGCACTTATTTAGAACGGCCAGTTTAGAATGATGCAACAATCAGCATTTGAGCTGGCCACACTTTTTCCAGAAACTATTTCGCAAACGCAGTCCTTACAAAGTTATGTCCAGAATGTGAGCAGTTTATTTTTGGTTGCAATGTTCCAATATTCACAGAAGTATCTATAGCATAACACAATCATTCTAACTGGAAAAATGTAGGCTACATTTGTCCTAGCGCTAACTGAGGAAAGATTGACGCAACACAAGCTGTCATATTTTCTAACTCTCGGCTGAAAAGAGTTAGAAACATTCTAGCATCACATACTTTAAAAAAACTCACGCTGGGGAGACCGTTAGAGATATTTGGAACTCACTACATGAAAGGGTGAATACACCGGAAGCCGCCATAGAGTGTATCATTCAGTGCGGAAGCCCAGACCTGCCTTCCTCCTGGACAATTATGTGTGAAACACATCTCACTGACCTAGAAATGCCTCCAACATGATGAAAACAAGCCCTGATTCCTCCAGGGTGAAATTCCCCTTTAAACGGTATGCGTTGTATGGGATTTCATATATTTTACAAAGTTATTAAATAAAACTTCTTTTTTTTTCATTCGCCTCTCATAACCATTTCAAATCAAATCATGGTCGGACAAAATCAAATATAGTTTTTCTTGATCTTAGACAGCTAAACACGTAATACTTGATTTGCACATGGTTTTAATATAATATTAAATAAAGTCAGTCAGGTTTATCAAATGTAGATTGTTAAATAGCATTTAACACTACAAGGGTTTTAGGGTTTCATTCAATCCAATATGTTCAGTGACATCAATACAGCTAGACAGAGGTTGCATTATGGTTTGTGCCCCCTCTTTATAGATCACCATTTTTTTATGCATACTGTATACAGTGGATAAGTGGCTATATACAGCATCTTATATGACTCGATATTAGGAAAAATGTCTCATAGTAACGGGTCTACATTTCCAAACCACACCTTGCCACAGCGCTACAGACCTCAAGAGCAGGAAAACACTACCCTCTGGTCATCCCACAACATGTCATTTGAATGGGCTCCAGTTCTTTTCACAGAGACACAGGTGCGTGTAGCCGCCAGAGCCTTGGAGCAGACGGCCAGTCTGAATTGGCTGTACATCACCAGCACATGGCTGTGCTCCAAGGCCAGATCCAGAGAGCTGCTCTGTGCAATCATCAATGAAATTCAAACACATATGACAACAGCCTCTTCCTCACAGGATACACAGAATTCCAGGGCATTTCATCATGGCTCCTGCCATTCCAACACTGTGCAGAAGAATGAATGGTTTACCGTTTAGTGAGGAGCTCACCGATAATAATGGACTATGGCGTCTATAATCATGGTTGTCTTGTTTATCAATGTTCAATCAGTGAAACACTACTAGCAAACATTCTGCATCCCTTTCTTAGATATCTGAATTCATAGGGAGATGAATGTAACTCTGCCCTATTATATGCTGTGTAGTGAGTAGAGCTGTTTAAGATGAGGGAGGGATTGTTATTTTTTAGCATGGCCAAATTTCTATTACAGCATATTGAATGACTGTCCTTCATATTCCATTCCCCCAACTCAATGTAACATCGAGAGGTTTCGGCTACGACATGATACTCTAATTTCCCCTTTCCCCATCATGAGGTTGCTACAACCGAGCCTATGAATGAAACTTTGCAACTTAGGTGCACAGGTCGAGACACATTTTAGTAATCAAGGTGACAGGCATTGACACATTCAATACCGCCACACTCTTGCATGCATCTAGCTGATCTAGGGTGTAATCATTAGTGCCACAGTTGTAAATAATAGTTTCGATTGGACAAATTTGGGTATGTTTATCCCCTTTTGGTAAAGTTTGCTTCCGTTTTAAGAAAACGTTTTTCAACAGAATCGGTGAAATGATTACACCCCTGATCACACGCAAACACAGTTCCCTTTCATATCAGCCACATACAAACAGCATGAACCCTTTGGTCGCTGTATAATTACTTCTCACATCTACATGCTCTCCTACTCTTACCTTTTCCCTTCACTTGTAGACGTCAGTACACACCACATCAGCTGTCTGTTACCAGGCGAAAAAACCTTTCTAAACCAAACCTTCATATCAGGGCTCCTGAGTGGCGCAGCGGTCTAAAGGCACTGCATTTTAGTGCAAGAGGTATCACTGTAGTCCCTGGTTCAAATCTAGGCTGCATCACATCTGGCTGTGAGTGGGAGTCCCATAGGGTGGTGCACAATTGGCCCAGGTTTGACCGGGGTAGACTGTCATTGTAAATAAGAGTTTGTTCTTAACTGACTTGCCTAGTTAAATAAAAATCAGCACAGCCTACATCATTAATGTCATAGTCAACATAGCTACTAGAACTAATGTGTTAGTAAACCCGCTATAATCATGCAGTGCAGTGGGCCTGTCAGGCCAAATAGTGTCCCGCTCTACTTTACAGTGGGATTCGATAAACAAGTAGTGTATGTTGCTATATTAACAGTCTGATGACCTAATGATTTGAATTTTGGAGATCATTACAGCCTAAATGACATTATTTTCATCATCGCTATCATCGCTATGCAAGCAAGGCTGTGTTGCAGTTTTTAAGTTTTGTTTAGCTAATAAAATGAAACCCAAAAGTAGTTCAAATTAATGTTAACTTAACATTACAACATGAAAACATGTGTGAGTTCACAGTTCACAGTAGGTATGGTGTTCTTTGGATGCAACTCAGCATTCTTTGTCCTCCAAACACAACGTGTTGAGTTTTTACCAAAAAGTTATATTTTGGTTTCATCTGACCATATGACATTCTCCCAATCATCTTCTGGATCATCCAAATGCTCTCTAGCTAACTTCAGATGGGCCTGGACATCATTTTGTCTGTCATAGTTGAAGTGTACCTATGATGAAAATTACAGGCCTCTGTGGCTGACTGAATACTTTTTTGCCCGTGTGTGTGTGTGTGTGTATACACTGCTCAAAAAATAAAAGGAACACTAAAATAACACATCCTAGATCTGAATGAATGAAATATTGTTATTAAATACTTTTTTCTTTACATAGTTGAATGTGCTGACAACAAAATCACGCAAAAAATTATCAATGGAAATCAAATTTATCAACCCATGGAGGTCTGAATTTGGAGTCACACTCTAAATTAAAGTGGAAAACCACACTACAGGCTGATCCAACTTTGATGTAATGTCCTTAAAACAAGTCAAAATGAGGCTCAGTAGTGTGTGTGGCCTCCACGTGCCTGTATGACCTCCCTACAACGCCTGGGCATGCTCCTGATGAGGTGGCAGATGGTCTCCTGAGGGATCTCCTCCCAGACCTGGACTAAAGCATCCGCCAACTCCTGGACAGTCTGTGGTGCAACGTGGCGTTGGTGGATGGAGCGAGACATGATGTCCCAGATGTACTCAATTGGATTCAGGTCTGGGGAACGTGCGGGCCAGTCCATAGCATCAATGCCTTCCTCTTGCAGGAACTACTGACACACTCCAGACACATGAGGTCTAGCATTGTCTTGCATTAGGAGGAATCCAGGGCCAACCGCACCAGCATATGGTCTCACAAGGGGTCTGAGGATCTCATCTCGGTAACTAATGGCAGTCAGGCTACCTATGGCGAGCACATGGAGGGCTGTGCGGCCCCCCAAAGAAATGCCACCACACACCATGACTGACCCACCGCCAAACCGGTCATGCTGGAGGATGTTGCCGGTAAGGAAACAATGTCTTGTGAGGACCTGCCTTACAACAGGCCTACAAGCCCTCAGTCCAGCCTCTCTCAGCCTATTGCAGACAGTCTGAGCACTGATGGAGGGTTTGTGCATTTCTGGTGTTACTCGGGCAGTTGTTGTTGCCATCCTGTACCTGTCACGCAGGTGTGATGTTCGGCTGTACCGATCCTGTGCAGGTGTTGTTACGCGTGGTCTGCCACTGCGAGGATGATCAGCTGTCCGTCCTGTCACCCCGTAGTTCTGTCTTAGGCATCTCACAGTACGGACATTGCAATTTATTGCCCTGGCCACATCTGCAGTCCTCATGCCTCCTGCAGCATGCCTAAGGCACGTCCACGCAAATTAGCAGGGACCCTGGGCATCTTTCTTTTGGTATTTTTCAGAGTCCGTAGAAAGGCCTCTTTTGTGTCCTAAGGTTTCATAACTGTGACCTTAATTTCCTACCGTCTGTAAGCTGTTAGTGTCTTAACGACCGTTCCACAGGTGCATGTTCATTAATTGTTTATGGTTCATTGAACAAGCATGGGAAACAGTGTTTAAACCTTTTATAATGAAGATCCTGTGAAGTTATTTAGATTTTTACAAATTAAAATGAAATAGAACTAGAGCTGCCCGCATCATCCTTTTTAGAAGCTTAGCATAACTACAATATTCTTGCTTTCTCAAATGTCAACCACGATGTAAAATAGAGCCAAGCAACCAGCATAGCAACGGACGCTTTGGTTAATTATGTAAGCCGGTCAGAATATTGCAAGTTCTAGCAACAGCCCTAGCAACAGAAGTTAGAACTCATCGAACCCCACTGTGACGTAGAGGGGGACACTATTTGGCATGACAGGCCCCAATAGCAATAAATGTATAAAACCATAAACTTACCTTGATTTGGAAGAGTTCCGTTGTTGTCTTTCTCTCTTTGAGTCAACTACTCACCACATGTAATGCACTGCGGTGCTAGCTAGCTGTAGCTTATGCTTTCAGTACTAGATTCATTCTCTGATCCTTTGATTGGATGGACAACATGTCAATTCATGCTTCAAGAGCTCTGATTGGAGGACATCACTATGCAGTTGCCATAACTACTGTGTAAGTCTATGTGATGGGGTGAGAACCATGATTCTCCTAGGTTTTGTATTAAAGTCAATGTACCCAGAGTAGTATAGAAACCAGCTGTCCTCCGGCTATACCATGGTGTTACACTACAGAGTGCTGCTGAGGTTACTGGAGACCTTCAGTGTGTTTTAATCAATTGTTTTGGGACATGTGAATATATTTAATATAATTGAATCTAAAAAGGCTAACGTTTTAAATGTTTAATTTATTTTTATGAAATTCACTGAGGAGGATGGTTCTCCCCATCCTCCTCTGAGGAGCCTCCACTGGTTTAGAGGTGCATGAAGACATGGACCAACAATTCACCTGCTTATTTCTTGAAAGCAGTATCCAGATGGCAAGAGCAAGCCATTTATGTCTCCTTAGCATATCATACAGGTATGTAGTTATCATCTTTATCATCAGAAATAGAAACTGAACCGTGACCTTAAAATCAAGTTACAAACAACAAATGTCTGAACCATTAATATCCCCCAAGACCTTACAGCATGAGTAATCATGGTTCTTCCTGATTCCGGTAAGGCATTTATTAGCACCATTTAGCCTGATGACTGATTAGGACGTGTCAACGGAGATGATTGCTACTGATGTTGAGATACGTATTTCCATCACCACCTGCTGTTCTTGATTTTGTGCAGAGTGCAGAGCAACATTCCAAACAGGACACATTGAATGTTAACTGTAAGAACTTTATAGGGAAGACTTTACCCATGTGGCAGGCAGATTGATCTCATCCTTAAGAGGGTATTTATCTCAAAAGATGTACTCATTGCTGCTCCTCTAATCCTCCACCGTTTAGACCAATCCAATTGTCTTTATTTACTAGAACAATTGATTCAACTTTTTAAGTAAGGTCACTATGATTTATAACGGAGATAAAAACACATGGGGCACAGCTAAATATCCTACTGGAAAAAAAAATCATGCAAGAATTGACAGGACTACGAGGTGCAAAATGAATCAAAGTTTACAGAGTTTAAGTCACCCCCATCATCACCACAAACGCAACTTGAGTTGCAGTAATTTCTTGCATTCTCTCCTCCAGGCCTTCCCTTCAGGCCTTCCAGTTTATCCCTTGTACCCTTCTTTCCAGTGTCGCCTCTCTCTACCCTTATCTTGCTCTTCATCATCAGCACGAGCCACAGCAGCCTGGCATTTGTCCCTTGATGAAGGAGGCAGGAAACATCTTGGGGACTTCAAATTGGCTGAGATGGGCTTTTGATAACGGCTGTGCTGGTTGTGAATAATAATGGTGCCATCTCCTAAACACTTCCTCTCCTAACCACTGTAGACGGAAGGATCTTCCTGCATGAGTAAGGTTGACTAATAATAAGTCAGAACCGATGCGTCCATGGTGACTAATGCATAGAGACATGGGATATTTGTTCAATATGAAATTAAAATGGAGCTCCCCATATCAGAAATAGTCATGAACAGAAAGACAACTGTGATGACAGAGGTAGAGATGCCCGAGGTCACAGCAAACAGAGACCATGATAAAATGCTGCACACAGAAAATTACTCATGCTTAAAAGCACCCGTGTCTATTCTGTGATGTACAAAAGGGAGCGACTTGAGACTGATGTTTTCAAATCGAGGGTCACTGGGGTGTTAATAACATTGGAGACTGATGTGAAATCTCTGTTCCTAGACATGCAGTACTGTAACTGAAGACTTCAATGAACCAAGCCCCAACAACCAAACCATTTTTGGGTTAATTACTTTTAAACCTGAGCTGATGTAACTGATCCAGGCCCCCAGTGTCCGGCCAAGAGCTCTGCTGGTCAACTACAGCATAGCAACCTAGCGGTGCCAAAAGCCCTGGTCTGCCCTAGAAAGCCTATGCAAATTACGATCGCCAGAACGGACAAAAAATATATAAATAAACTTCACTTCAAGTCTAGATATTTAATTAAATAGTGATTCATTCTGACTACTACATTTGTTGTCACACAGGACCACGTGCTGACACAAACCAATCATGTGCCGGCAGACGACGAGGAGGCTCCTGGTTGACTCTCTCAGGCAGTATGAAAATGACTACATCGACCATGATCCTTAGCAAAAAAAATGTTGGTGCCATTCAGCCCCATTCAGCAATTTGGCGTACTTCAAATTAAAATACTTCTGGCTTCATGCGCCATCGGGAGTTTTCCCATAGTGCTGACATCATCCACATATTCCTATCTACTGGTTTTAATGTCCATGAACTGACCTGTAATCGTGGTGAACTGTAGCTCGACCAATCGTGGTTTAGGCCGAACGGATGGACCTATCACAACTGTGAATTGGTAATGATATTTGAATAGTTGTGTACAAGTACTCAAATAGTACTGTTCCTGGTAAGCGCCTTCCATTGTTGATGTCAGCTAAATTCTACAATGAATAAGGAACCCCACAGCATAGAAATGGAATCATTCTATTTAAACATATGATGTGTTACAAAGAAACATGTAGAATAATATGGAAATTATTTGCTGAACCAGTGACAGTTCTTACTATTCACATCTTGTACGGTACTTTTTGAAAAGGTTAAATATAGGATTGTACTGAAAACATAAAACAAGGACAAGATAATTGAATGGACATTTTGGTCAGTCATTTTGACATTAGGTTATTATGGGGGAAATCATTGCCTTTTGAACAGAGCTGAATTAATAACAATATGGGGGCTCCTTTTGTAAATGTGTTATTTTGTTGTGATAGGGCACTGTGTCTGGAAGGCCATAAGACTTGACATTGCACTCAGCGGCATGTTAAGGAACACAACATTACACGCGCAGAACACTGGGAAGTGGAATTGGTGTTGATGGTAGAGTTGATTGTCTGAAAACTGTCTGCTGGGCCATCGATCCAACACAAAACTTCCCTGCACATCCGTCGGTCTACCAACCAATCCCATCCCTGCTGATTGATGTGTAGATAATTGAGCTGTCGCTGGGGGTTTCATGTTTCTCCTCTTCGCCTTGTTTCTTACTTTGGGGATTTTCATTGTATTTTACTTGCCACCATTTGCAACAAAGGACCTCCTGACTGCTATTTATGTCAATATTCTGACTGATAGACAGAGACATGCAGACAGGGCCACGCTATCTACTGCTGCTGCTGCTCTGAGCATGTGATAGACCACTGCCATCCCCATGTCCAGACTGATTCATGTCTGGGGAGAGGAGAGACCACCTGCTGCCCAGAGGAGGCTGGCGGGAGGAGCTATAGGAGGACAGGCTCATTGTAATGGCTGGAAAGGAATCAATGGAATGGTACCAAACACATGGAAACAACGTGTTTGACTCTGTTCCATTGATTCCATTCCAGCCATTACAATGAGCCCGTCCTCCTGTAGCTCCTCCCATCAGCCTCTTCTGCTGCTGCCCTATAGGGCTAGTATAGAGCCTATGGCTGGGCCCCTAGTGATGTCAGTGATACAGGTACCACCAGTTACTCTATAGCTTACCTTTGCAATCTTAGAACTTGTTGCTGAAAACCCTAATCGTCTATTTATTCTTCACCATATAATGGGTCAGTGGGAAGCACTGCATGCAGGGATAAGATCATTAGGACTATATATTCAAATAGAGCAGCACTTATTTTGCTTACTTTTGGATTTTTTTAATCATCCCTCATTCATTCACACAGGGTAAATACACTTGTTCTACATCCTTTTCTGTTATTTTCAAAATCACTTTTATGCGTTTCTTTAACATATGGAAACAGTTGTCATGCCTTTTCATGCTCTCATTTGATTATAAAAGCCCTCCGTGGTGTTTAATTACGTTAGACCTTTGTGTTGTGTCAACTGTACAAGAGGAACCTCTATTCAGCCAGCCATAAGTGTTCATCATAGGTTGCGTTTCCTCGTATGACAACACAGTATCCTTTTGAACATGAAGTTGTCAGTAAATATAACCTATTCAGAAGTGTATGCCGTGTTATAAACACAAGCATTTGTGTTGTAACATGTGGTTTGTAGCAATAGCAGTTCATTGCAGTGCAACTGGCAAAAGCAACTCAATTATTTGTTCTCAGCATCTGCTATTATCTTGAGACATTCTGGTCAATTGCTATCTGCCTTCTTCACAGAACAAGCAAGCACACACCATGTAGCGAACAGAGGTGATAAATCATATTGTTAAGTTTCCACACAATAGCAAAATATGACACACTCCAACATTGATAGTAGGATGTAGAGGTATTTGGAGAAGATACAATCATAGGCAATATATTCTTCAACATTTCTGCTAGGTTATTTATTCATTTACCTCAGAGGTTTGGTCTTTTTTTTTTTACGTGAATATTCTTGGTCCACAACTGTATTTAATAAGACCTATGTGAGGAGTGCAACTGCAAAGTGCTACAAAATCCAATAAAAGAGGCATTAGGTCAAATGAGAAAACGGGATAGCCAGATCCTCCTCCTTTTTGACGTCTTCGAAAAACAAAGTGCCGTGCTCTTGTAACGAGAGGGGAGATGCAATGTCCAGTATAAAGATGGCCAGACTGGCAAATCTCTCCCTGCTTGAATGTACCATTTACATCCGGAAGGTACTGCTGTAATAATGATCATGAAAATGGGTTCTCTCTGTGGCCTGAGTGCTAGCTGCCACTCTGCTGAGACCATTAGGGGCATGGCACTCTACCTCTCCATCTGTGAATGGCCCAGCAGCAGGTTAATGCTGCCCACACAGAGGAGACCAGGGCCAGCATGTTAATAATTAAAGAGGCTCTGCCTCCCCTTCCCGTTACGTTGTCCTCTCTCATGATAGCCATAAACGGGTTGATTATCCTTTCCAGTGTCGACTCGGCGAGATTATCATCTACTGCCTGCTGATACAGGGCTCATCACATAAACGCTCGCTTTCAAGCAAGTCGCATCATTGCTCTCTGGCAATGGAGGCTCCGTCGGAGAGCTCGGCCATACACAGTGATAGCCTCTGTTAATGCTTCTACACAGTGCTCTACAGTACATGTTGGCAGGGGCGTGATGTGTCGTCGTAAGACTCCAGTTGTTGTGGTCTCTGTTGCATGACGTCCTCCCCATGTGAGCGTAAACACAATGGCCTGGCTCATTTCAGGAACGCCACATTTCAGATAAAAGTGTACACGACAATGGACAAACGATCAAGAAAATCTACCGGTTCTTGGAATCTTACAGGGTGCTGGATAGGAATATGGATGACAGAACATGGTTTATTGGATCATTGGTCAATAGTGAATAGATCAAATATAGCGACAATGGAATTGAATGTCAAATCCATACACATCATTATCACTCTTTTCAGGGGGTTTTATGACATAAAAGTAAAAAACATTGCAGGTTAAATGCGGACAAAAAACTGAATGTGAGCTATATGTTCGTCTCTACAGCTGTTTGCTTGTCCATGTGCAACGTGGTCTCAGAGTATTTCGTATTATTCTGTATGTAAATCAGAGACACTCCATTTAGTATGATATGTTACATTTCATATGGTATGTATTCATTTGTGGATGTCCATCATCCACTTCGTATGATATGTTTGCCGAAAGTATGAAATCCAATTTGTTGTGGCTAACGTTAGCTGGGTGGCTTGGTGGCTAACACTAATGTTAACTAGCTGGATAACGTTAGCTGGGCTAGGGGTTAAGGTTAGGAGTTCATTTGAAAGGTTAGAGTTAGGGGAATGGTTAGCTAACATACTAAGTAGTTGCTAATTAGCTAAAAAGCTAAAGTTGTATGTGATGAGTTTCGAACACACAACCTTTGGGTTGCTAGACGTTCACATTATGCCCCTGCCCATCCACCCTTCTTTCGATTTTGCCTTAAGTAACATTCTATCTTATGTAACCATACCAAACATAACATATCATACTAATTTGAGTGTCCCGGATTTATATTTACTATGTTATGTCTAGTCTCTGAGACCAGTCTGCCATGTGGGATGAAAGGGGCCTGATGGAAGGAGTGACAGGGCAGAACATCTCTGCTCATGCCAGAGATCCCTTGAGGGGAGGGAGAATCAGACCAGTGAGTGCACACAGCTAACCCCCTTCACCTCCATGCTTAGCTTACCTTAGCCCCATGAAGCCCAGTGGAGAGCACTTATTTGGGGACCCTTCACTCCGTGGTACGCACCTTCAATAAGCATGTTTGAGCTGCCGTACTCGCTCGGGACACGACACTGGGGACACAGCCGGGGTGTGTTGCATAGGATAAGAAATGATTTTGCCATTTGTTTCTGGCGTCCCATTTCAACACGGATCAATGTCCACTTCGCATCAATTTCACATGAGTTTAAGAGCCAACCGCAAACACAGCCAGCAGGCGATGACTGTCTCCTGCTTGGTTCTGTCGGCAGTAGCAGGTCTCTGGGGTCACTGACCGGACAGAGCGCAAGGCAGACTTACGGTGCAATGCTCTCATTCCTTCCCTCACTACATAATGCATGTGAAATTAAGCATTTTATGTATCAGTAAAGTAAGACTGTTCCCACAAACCAGTATTTACTCTGCTTTCTATTAAGTATTCAGAACTAGACTCCTTAAGGACCCTGGCCATCTCTAAAACGGTCCTTTTACGTCCGCTACATATAATGTGAAGACGTATGGAGTCGCTCAACACAATTAATGGAATAAATCAAAGGCAAACATCTCTTTATATATTTATAAGCATTTAATAACACCATTACTCTTGTTGACATTACAGTTATTGGTTGTGTATATCCATTGTACAGTATGTCGCAAAGCTACATTAAAGCAGCAGAGAATACAATGTGCTTTGCCATTTTGACGTTAAAGAACTGTTATTGTAGCTCCCAAGGTTCAGACCACAACATCAAGATTACAACCTGGGGATGTTTACTGCATTTGGCAAGAGGATTCATGTAGTAAAGCTGCAACGTGGAATATCTGTATTTGAAAATGTGCCATTGTATGATATTGTTGTGTGATGGGGTGAGAGGACACGGGGTAAAGACTGATAGCCAATATGCAACTCAGTCATACTTGAGAGAAGAAAACTATGATGCATGATATAAGGCTCTCTACAATATGTCATGCAGAGGGATCACACTGTTTAAACTGTCAATTCATGAACCTGTGATTGAGGGAATATGATTCAAGTCTAACAGTGTCATCCATAATGTACAGGAAGATCCAGCATATTTTGTCACACTTTCAGGTGACAGGAAGAGGATATAAATGACAGTGGAGTGGTTTATAATGAGCTGAGAGCGGGAGGAAATGAAACGGTTAGGGTTGAGGTGGCACATATACTCTATCTATGACTACCATTTGACTAAATCTCAGTCAAGCGTACTCATCATCCAACCAGAATGGAGAATAGAGTGGAACTGTGAGGGAGTGGTGAGATACATACATTCATTCACACTAGTGATGGGTTGTTTGTGAACGACCTGCTTTTTTTTAACTGCTCTTTTTGGTGAACATACGGGAACCGAATTGCTTCGGTAAAAGAGCCATTTTTTTGCATACTGCTACTACCGTTTTTTGAGACAACCATTATCTGTAGATAAGTTATAAAAAGCATACTCTGAAGATGGTAATTCCTCACTGCCTGAACAATAAGTAGTGAGGCAATCTTAGCAGGCAATCTAATCATTTTGTCAGGTAAAATGCGAAAGGGGGACACCTAGTCAGTTGTACAACTGAATGCATTCAACTGAAATGTGCTTTCCATATTTAACCCAACCCGGCTGAATCAGAAAGGTGCAGGGTGCTGCCTTAATCGGAGTCATCGGTGCCTGGAGAGCAGTTGTTGTTGGGGGTTAACTGCCGTGGTCAAGGGCAGAATGGAGGATTTTTCCACCTTGCCAGATCGGGTATTCAAACCAGCGACGGTTGGTTACTGGCCCAACAGTCTTAACTGCCTATCTACCTGCCGCAAAATGTATTTGAACTCATTTCAGGTTTTACTTTAGGAATGTGACATTTTTCATGGTTATATGTCAGTTTTAAGCACTATTGAATGAAGAGCTGTTTGGTAGGCACATTAACGGCTCTTTTAGTTGAACGGAGCCAAAGGATCCGTCTCACTGAAAAGACTCGGAATGCCCATCACTAATTCACACCAGAGTCACTGCAATTTAGCTACTGGATAAAAAAAACTTTTGGGGGGGGGGTTATCTGAAGTTGGTGCTAAACCAGTTACATAAACTGAGCACTTTATGGTTAAGACAGCAATTTTCCAGCTCATCTTCGGATGATCAGTTCCCAAGACAGATATTTATTCAAGGTTAGCTGCTTTCACATTAACTACTTTGATTTAGATATGATTTTGATATTGGATTGCTGAAAGGTGATACCTAGAAAATTATATGCTTTTCAAAGAACCCAGCTCTTTCACAGAATATCTTTTCACAGCTTTCAAGATGTAATGAGTGGCCATCAACTCAGGCCTGCTAAATGTCTGACTAAACTTTTAAATTAAACTTTTATAAGATAAATGGCATCAAAATGTTAATGAATAGCCAGTTATCTATGTCACGAACGTCATCAGGGAAAAGACCGGACCGACGTGCAGCGTGGTGAGCGTACATTTATTTTTTATTTTGAATGTCGCCAACAAAAACAACAAACAACAAAACGAATGTGATGCTTACTAGGGCTATACAGGCCACTAACAAAGATAACTACCCACAACTAAGGTGGAAAAACAGGCTGCCTTAGTATGATTCCCAATCAGAGACAACGATAGACAGCTGTCCCTGATTGAGAACCATACCCGGCCAAAACATAGAAACAGAAAACATAGAAATAAGGAAACTAGAATGATAAACCCTAGTCACACCCTGGCCTAACCAAAATAGAGAATAAAAGCCTCTCTATGGCCAGGGCGTGACAATCTATCATCATAGAAAGTAGAAATATCTACTGGTGTGAGTAATTTCCACAAGCCTAGTACCATGATTTCTGCTTTTTAAATAGTTATTATTCAATGTCAACATTTGACTCACTTCTTTACTAATGTCAATACAGTACCATTACCTATTTTCAACACTATTTCTTCCCATACCCTTTTCTAACATTTTTGTTTTTATTTATGACTTTTATGACTGTCTACCAAAGACATGGATCAATGTCTTGAAATGTATTGTATCCCTGAGAGAGCTCTGCTCTAGCAGTTGAGCCCATTTGAAGTTAAACCGCTGACCTCAATAAACAGCTAGACCTTGGCCAGACAGTTTATGCCTTCAACAGCAAGGCATATAAAGGCCTTATTGCTTCACCAGACAGGATGTTGTTTTACTCACGATATCTCTGTTTCCAATGACTACACCAGAATGTGTAGCTGAGAGTATCATCAAATACATGATCTACCATTCTGATTTGAACAATACTTTTTACACTGTACTTACAGGAGTAATTTCACAGTAATAATAACGCTGTAAAGTGTCTCTGTCATACAGTATATTCCACAATAAACTGACAAAGGGATGAGTCAAAAGTACCAATTTCCTGCAACTTTCTAGGTGACGCATAGTAACTACTGAGTTCTCATCTCACCTCAATTTAGAGACAGTGAATTATCTGCATTTAACTTGAAGGTCTTGATGTGCTAAGAGGAGTAAAAAAAACAACAAGCAATATCATTATTCAGCTGGTGTGTTATAGGAGAATTGGCAAACAGATATCTATACCAATGTGAAAGAATGCATCTAAATGAGTTGCGGCCCAATCCCCTGTAGAGAGCGAGTCACACAGAGCTCGGGGGCCATGCTGATTTAAAGGGGCCTGGGTTGATGAACATTGACGTTGCAGAACAATCTCTCCAGCCAGGTTACAGGTGCACACTCCAGGCCACCTTTATCTCAGTGGATCTGACTAACACTGATCAAAGACACACCGCTATGAGAAGTCTAGCATAGACCCAGTGTTACACTGCCTCTTATGGATGCAATCCGCACAGACGGATTTCCACCAGAAATATCTCACCCGGTGAGAAAATTGGTGGAAAAACGTTGTTCAAGAAAGAGATGCAAATATCACCGTCTTTACTCAAAGACCATGAATTCGGAGAGCAGATTCCAACATTTTATCTTTTCACAAATAGTGTTTGTAGGACCTAGTTTCCCCTGGATGAACAGACCTTGACAGAATCCTCAAATTTGGGACGCACAGTGGTGAAAACATGTATTTCTTAAAGGAATACCGGGAGATTCTGGAAATGACTACTTACCCAGTAGTATACATTTTCTACTTACCAAGAGTCAGATGAACTCGTGGATACCATTTGTATGTCCCTACATGCAGTATGAAGGAAGTTAGAGGTAGATTAGAGAACCAATGCTAACTAGCGTTAGCTCAATGACTGGATGTCTACAGGTACACTAGAGTATGCTACCGTATTTGTAGACTTCCAGTGATTGTGCTAATGCTCGTTTCCAGAATCTCGCAGTACATCATTATAGGTCTATGTACAACGTACATTTGATTGTACATAATATAGAGCCATTAATGTACTGTACATGGTTCAGGTCCATACAAATAGAGACATCCACTAGCCAACAGCATTTTCTCCGTGTGGTGTTTCTGGAAATGATACACTAGGAACAAGGCATTGTTAAAACCTTGGTAAAGGCTAAGGTTCCACCGGATGCAGGGAAAGATGCCTGGTCTGTTTCTCTAGTCACACAATATTCTGAAGATGTTGAAGTGAAGCTAAACAATCAACCATATTGCACCTACTGGGGCACATCACACAGTATAGAAGCAACAAATGCTGCAGGCAGTTCTTAATGGCTGTGTCCCTCTGACCTGCATACTTGGCAGAACAAAAGCAAAGGCTGTAAAGCGGACTGGGAATACAAGCCACATATGCTTTATTAATGTGGACAGTCTGCTGATAATTACACCATTTTGTGTGTTGTTGTAAACACTGGAACTTAAGTTAAGGTCAAGAGCTACAGCCCTCTTCCATTTCCAGCAATGGGTATGTATGCTATATCAAAAGTCCTCTGTAGTAGCAAATAAGTTGTTGTTTTTCAGTCCTATTCTTCAGTACACATGGAAAGTGAATATGCATGGAAGGTGCATCACAATCGCTAAATGTAATCGCTACATTTTTTTGTTGTTGACAGTTTGACACCACAGCGCTACTGTAGCTAGCGAAAGAGTGTAGGAGTGGTTGTTAACAGTAAAAAATAAAAATAAACATATTGGCTAACTGTGGGGTGAAACAATTATTTATAATTGCGAGCAAATGAATGTTGTCTCCAAAACTGACAAGGTGACTCTAGTTTTGTTTACATTATTGCAGCTTGTGAAATCTCCACTTTCCAAGCATATTACAGTTGCCTTGACAGTAGAGGGAAATGAACACTCAGGCTCAAATGGTCCAGTAGGGGATCATAAAGGCCTACATCTCAATAAATATCATGTGTAGTGCTACTTCTGGTTTGGCTGGGTTAGCTTTCACTTTTGTTTCTGTCTATTATTTTGCTTCTGTGTGATTCAAAGTATGTGTGACGCGCAGACTGGGCTTATTTAGAAGAAAAACTCACTTGGAAATATGGAACCACAAGAGCAGACAAAGTGGGGAAGGGGGATAATGTTTCCATGATGGAATTTTACCCCTGAATAAACAGGATTGACAACTAAAGTCACCTTGTGCAAACCAGAGCCAAAAATGGAGGGGATAATTGTTGTATTAACCAAAGAGGGGAAAATTGACTGATGTGTTGGGGGTGACTGGTCTGTGTAATTTGTCTCTTTAGAGGCTTTGGCTGGGTCCTGAGTTTGATCCAAAGTAATGGCCTTTTACCCAGACTACATTTATTTTTCCACCTGCAAACCGCACAGGAAAATCTCCTCTGCTCTGTATATTGATGTCTATTGAGAATACCCAGTCGTTCTCACCTGGAACACTGCCAGAAATGACAAAATATCTGCCTTCCTCCCTAGCTCATGTACAATGGCAGACTGAGGCTAAAGAAGTAAACCCTTCTAAACCCAGATCTGTCAGATAATTCTACACTGTTCAGCAAAATATATACTTCTACCACTGGCTTTTGCTGTGAAATCTATACTGTTGGGGTACGAAACGCAATATGTGTCAGTGCCATGCATTAGATATTTGGAATATTGAACTAGGGCTGTGGTGGTCATAAAATGTTGTCTGCTGGTTACTGTCATGCAAAAGACTGCCAGTCTCAAGGTAACTGACCATTAATAAACAAACATGTTTAGCATCTTCAGGCCTCTACGCATACAAACCGCATACAAACGCTGATGACCTGAAAATTGTCTAGCAATGGTCAACAACCAATTTGACAGAGCTTGAAGAATAATAGACAAATGTTGCACAATCCAGGTGTGGAAAGAGCTTAGAGACTTACCCAGAAAAACTCCCACCTGTAATCGCTGCCATAGGTGCTTCTACAAAGTATTGATTCGCAGGTGTGAATATTTATGTCAATGAGATATTTTGGTATTTTATTTTCAAGAAATTTGCAATCATTTTTAAAACATGTTTTCACTTTGTCATTAATGGGTTATTGTGTGTAGATGGGTGACAAAAACAGTCTATTTAATACATATTTTATTGAGGCTGTAGCACAACAACAAGTGGAATAAGTCAAAGGTTATGAATAAGGCACTGTATGGCAGTGTATAGTGGGAGAGACTATGATGATGTGTTCCTTTTAATGTTGTAAGATAAGGAAATTGGTCGTGACTCATGAGTCATTGTTTAGTAACTTACATTTTCAATGTGATTTATAAGCTTTTCAGTTGGTCATATAGCATTAAATTAGTGATTTACACAGTATCCAAATTGATTGTTATACTATTGCCAGGTTTGAAATTACATTATTATTGCTGTGATTAAATGAAGTATAGATAAAGATAACATGATATTTAATTAGCTCGAATTTCACACTTGTGGTTAATTTGATGTTTGATTATCTTCACAGGACCATCACACACATTCTGTCTGGTTCTGTTCTACCAGGGGAAATTAGGTCCTCCAAACACTATTTGTGAAAAGGTTGAAAATTGAGAAATCTGCTCTCCGGCAGGTAATTTAGCAATCCTTAAGCACAATTAATGGAAATCATTAGGTCTAATGAAATAGTGGAGCACTGCTCTGCTCTTGCAAACGTTCCCACATTAGAGCTTGCCTCACAAGGTTAGCTATGTGACTTTGCTCTGAAGTTGTCTGTAGAGAACCTTCCTTTGAGATCCTCTGTCTGTCCAGGGGCAAGCAGTTTAATGCTTTTTTACTCACAGCTAACAACAACACACAGTTGATTCAAGAACCACACAGGACAAACATCTAAACAACAGGAGTATATTTCCACATAGTTGTTGACTATGTACTGAACAAAAGGTAATTAATTAATGAAGATTTATATATAAACGAAAAGTCTATATGATGATCCTTTTAATACTACTTTGGAGAATGCAATGGTTTTGTACTGATAACTTTCACCACTGAAGTTGGTCAACATCTTCACTGAATTTTCTACGCTAGTTGTGCTACTACCAAACCTCCTGGATAAGGAGAAAATCAACTTCTGTTTTCCCCCAACCAGCAAACTACACCTACTGACCAACAGTCTTTTTTTTAAATCTGCAAGGCAGTAAGATTTCTGATAAACATAATTGTGTGGATCCTGGAAGTAAGCAGATTCACGAGGCCAGCCCACTAATGGCGCAATTCCACTAGCACGAACTAGCCTGGTTGTTTCTTAGTTGTTTTCGATTTGCCATGGAACTTGAAACCGAGACGTAGGTATAGTCCAATTTGAATATTACAGTCGGTTGCCCTGGGCACCCATTAATGTAAGGCCCTGGATAATCACTTGTGAAGGTCGTCCCCCTCAATCAGCTCTGCTGGTTATCATGACAGTCCAGAAATCATGACTCCAGAGGCTGTGCAATGAACTTCTTAACCCATTTCCTTTATTGCTATTTCATTTAGTGAGTGCAAACAGGTCATGGGGAAATAATATCAGTCAATTATAAGTAAATATACAGAGGAACTGACATTTCTTGGCAATTAACCACTCAAATGTAAACAGCTGTGTTGACTATGACGTTACTTTAGCTAATATGGTGACATTGATGTAGGCTGTGTATAGCGGTTATGATATGGTTTGGCTTGTAAAGTATTTTCACCTGGTCACATACAGCTGATGTGTTGTGCATTGAAGTCCACAAGCGAAGGAAACAGGTGAGAGGAGGAGAGCGCATAGATGCGAGAAGGAATACAAAAGTGGCTGCTATGAAAGTGAACTATTTCTGTAATAAAGCCCTTTTGTGGGGAAAAACTTATTCTGATTGGCTGGGCCTGGCTTCCCAGTGGATGGACCTATGCCCACCCATGGCTGCACCCCTGCACAGTCATGTGAAATCCATAGATTAGGGCCTAATTTATTTATTTCAATTGACTGATTCCCTTGTATGAACTGTAACTCAGTAAAATCTTTGAAATTGTTCCATGTTGCGTTTATATTTTTGTTCAGTATAGATATTTCAAAACCAAATGTAAAAATCAATGGAACACAACTCTGTCTTCTCATATTGATGACAGTGCAGGATGTTCAGAATAATCATCAGAGATTAATAAAGCACCATTATAATGTTCAACTCTTAATAAGGCAGCTGCCTCAGAGCAACTGTGTGTTGTTTCTGACTGTTTCACCACCACAACAAAATGCTGCCTGTCTTCAGAGTGACAGAGCAACTTGTTATTCACAAGTTCATAGACGCCTGAACAATGGAGGGAATGGAGCAGCTGCACCCCCACTTTCAAAATCGGGTGCAAACGTATGTTTTGGGTGCAAACGTATGTTTTTGCACCCCACTTTTTTTCAATGATTAACAATGTTTTGAGCTAGTCTCTATTCAAATAGATACTCGATGTTTATTTTAAATATGATATTACAATTAACAGATTGTATTTTCATCCCTACACAAGGTCACCTCGAGATGAATGATTTGAACTACGCTAAAGTTCTGCTTCGCTCCCGCACGCACTGTTTTGGTTCATTTATTTAGATCGCACTGGTTGCACCAACAATGTTTTAAATGAAAAGGCACCTGAAAAAGAAAAATGTTGATCTATTTTGTTGTGCTGTTGTTACATTTGTATTGTTGTTGTTTCATGTCCGATGGTACTAATTCATTGTATAATTTCATGATGGACATGTCTGATTAGGCTTCGCTGCGCAGACTCTGACTTTGAGTAGCCTTCCATCAGCCTACCAAGGGTTGCACCTGAGCAGAAATCTGCATGTCAGGTAGCTCGTGGGCTGTCAATGAGTAGCTGGCAAGTAGAAGGTGAGAAATAATCAGTAGGTCTAATAGTTCATGATTAAATCTGTGAAATAATTTCTCCCCAAGCAGTTTAGAGGCATTTAACTCCATTCTACATTTTTTTGCCATCTATTTTCCCATCTTCAATTGGTTAAATCACATTGTTAAAATGTTTAGTTACAAAGGTAACAGTCCTGGCTGAGCTCCGTATGTGAGCGCCATGGCCGCATCGCGGTTACGGTGGAGCCAAGTTCTGTCTGCATGCGCCTATGCACCAAATGAAAAAGCACAGGATATATGTGATAAAACAGCTCTGCTTCCTAGCCCGATCCATGAGGGGTCAAAAGGGGGCTTAGCCCCCTCAGTTGAAATTGTGCCACCTTAGTTTTAGTTTTGTCTCTATAAAAAATAGCAATAAAGTTAAAATGATTGAGTGACAGGTTTGCGTGAAATCTGTATCTTACCTGTGCTGTTTCAGCACCTTGGACAGAGCGCCCTAGGGAGTGTGTGCGTTTGTGTGTAGAGGAGCTATGGAAAGCTACTGGGAGGATGGTTCTCTTGAAACCAGTTTTACCATGGCAGTAGCAAATTGAGTTAGTTGATTGTTGCAGATGCATCCTGATTTTCTAATCATTCTGAAGACTAAGATGCCTAGTTTATGGCACATGTTTAATTTGAAATACATTTAGCATTTTCACCTGAATTTTGTACATTTTCACCCCAATTTCTCAGGTCATTTTCTAAAATGTTTCTTTAGAAAAACCTAACTTATTTAAATAAAACACAAAATATGTTGCTGTAGTTTGTTCATCAATCATCAATATGGTATACCAGTTGAAGTTTCTATTAATTAATATTTATTACAAATAATATTACAGTAACACTTTTTCAAGTTGCTGTAAAAAATAAAATAAAATGTAAAGTTTTTTTCACCCATGATGTATCATCTAGAGGAGCAGTCCTTGGATGAGCACAAGTTCATTTAATGTCCACTTATATGCCTTCAGAAGGAACATCTTATTCTCAAACACCCCCTTTATGACACTTGACCTTCTCATTATTGAAATGACAACGAAGCTCAAATTGGGAAAATCTTCAAGAACCATTAACTTTCCAACATAGAGGCATGAATGGTCTTTAGTGATGTGGTCAATTTGCTGATTCATAATGGTTGTCTCTTATTACTTGCAAATTGAGTTAATGGTCTCTCATTACCGAAATTCAAATGCATTAAGATCAGTGATTTTTAGTGTTATGCAAATCATTTGGGAGTAACAAAGGACACAGTTTGACGATGCATTTGGTTACTGAATCTCTAATTGTGCTCAGTACACAATCTTAGAAAAAAGGGGTTCCAAAATGGATCTTTGGCTGATCCCTTAGGAAAACCCTTTTTAATTTCAGTTAGAACCCTTTTGGGTTCATTGTAGAACCCTCTGTGGAATGGGTTCTACCTGTTCAAATTGTTCTTCTATGGGGGACAGCCCCAAAAAACTTTTAGGTTCGAGATAGCACCTTTTTTTTCTAAAAGGGCAGTTTTTCATTGGCAAACTATTAAACACTCATGACCAAAACATGCATTCTCATCTCCGAAACCTGATTATCATTACCATAATGCACCAATATTTAGGAAATATTACAAAAAAAAAATAAAAAGTATGCTTTAGTAATTTTGGCTTAATCTGATAGCGTGCTTTTGGTTCAATGAGATTATTTATTTTATTTTAAATATTTGTTTTCAGTGTCATGTTTAACTCAGGCGAGCAATGTTTAAAAAAATATTTGAACCTTTTTGAAACTTCGAAAAATGTGGTAATGACCATTTTTGCGTTGTAATTGTTGAACATATGGTCAAATGGATAACATCTGATCAATAAACAATATTAATTATGAAATAGATTAATACAGATCCTAATCTTAGTGATCCAAAAGGAATTATGGTGGGAAATGTGTTTCTTCTTTGTAAAGTGCCAGTTTTGTGAGAATTATCCAGGCTGCTTGGTACAGTATGCCTCTTTTGGGTTTCAATAAAAATCGCTGCTCATCTGTGGTAGGCTACGTGAATAACATAGCAGGCCACGTGAATTATGTGATACGCCTCCGTTCCGCCACAACTGTACAAAACAGGGGGCAGGCAAATGACAGGTCAAGGGCAGGCAGAGGTCAGTATTCCAGGGCAGTGTCAGAAAGGTACAGAACGGCAGACAGGCTCAGGGCAGGCAGAATGGTAAAAACAGAGAAGACTAGGTAAAACAAAAACTAGAGCACAGGAAACACGCTGGTAGGACTTGACGGGACAAGATGAACTGGCAACTGACAAACAGAAATCGCAGGTATAAATACACAGGAGATAATGAGAAGAAATGGGAAACACCTGGTGAGGGGTGGAGACAAGCACTTGGTGGGGGGGGGGTGGAGACAAGCACAAGACAGGTGAAACAGATCAGGGTGTGACAAACGTAAGCCTTTGCAACATTAGCCAACTAAAAATGAGGTTCGTGCAGTAGATTATAGGACCAATAAATTATCACTGCATATTGGCTATGCTTGAATTGCCCTGCCAATGTTGTTCTTCTGAGACCATTTTGAAATTCTATATTTTTTAATTAGGTATATGCTCACACTGGTATTAGATAATTAGTTGTATTACTTGTGAGGCACAGCTAAGTGAGCATAATACTTTTTTTACTGGACTGATGGCCAGACTAAGGGGAGGGAGGGAGCAGTGATGAGGCTTGCCTCTCACCTCACTCACCGTCCCTCCTCTCTCCGCTGAGAAAAGGGGACACAGTCTTCCAGCTGATGGCGAAACTCGAGTCGCACTGCATTATTTCTGCCTCATGGACCAATTCATGTGACTCCTATAACCAGAGAAAGTGAAATATTCCTCGATATGAAAATAAAAAAAGACACTAGACTCTAATAATAACAATGCAGCTTATTGGAAAACGTTGCTATACTCATTCATTGCCACTGCAGTGCTGGTTGTAGCGTGTGGAAGGGAGTAGGGAGAATGCACATTTGATGGCTTATAAAGCCGTTGATCAAAGTGTTGACAGTGCTGAATGAACATAAACATGAACTTACTCATAAAACCAGTAGCTCTTTGCTGTATTCGTTGAGTCTCTGTAGTCACGGTTTAAAAAGTTTTGAAATCTCACAGTATCAAATTTGCTGTGCATTCGATGCTTAATTTTACAGTTTATGGCTCGAGGAAATTGTGCAGGCATGGTGATCTGACCCATCTAATTGACCAGCGGTAGGCCTTTTAGGTACACTTTATTTGCTTGATCATGATAGACCGGTTGGTGACCACTGCTTTAGAGTATAGGCCACTGTCCATTGTGCTGATACAGCGCAGCCGAGATGAGATACTGATTTTGCGCCAACCTGTCACTTCAAAAGCACTCAATGGTCTCAGAGTTTCAGCATTTTAACATGGTTTATTGTGGGATAGCGTGACATAATCAGAATTAAATATAATTCCAATGCAAGAACCCCCAAAATTGGGCCCCTCGCTGATTTCAACTGCCCCCTTAGTCACTTTATCCTGTCGCCGGGTCTCTCTGCTTGGCTTGGTAAGTAACAAATAAACTATTTCTACCCACTCTGCGTCAAATATTTATGCTGCAGAGTCAAGTTAATTTGAAACATTTTCATGGTGACAGCACATCAAACAAAGGTGCCAAAAAAAGTAAAGAGCCCCCCCTCCCCTCCCAAGCTTTTGCACCCCCATTTTTAGACAAAGTCAGGCGCCCGTGCTCAAGTTGTATTACTAATAGAGAGTACATTGGAAATGCATTTAATAATTCAAATTTAACAGCAGTGAAAGTTTTAAGTTCACAGTGGATTTGTTGTTTCAGCTCCCTTGACTGAGTCAAGTTTAGAACAACTGTTGTTCTTAACAAGAACTAAATATTCCCCATACCAAGAAAAAACTGATAGAAACATTTTACCTAAGGTTCTGATAGTCACAATTTAAAAATGTCTATGTTAGAAAATGTGGGAATAGCTAATATATACACAAATATATATATATATATATATATATATATACACAAATATATATATATATATATATTTATACTCAGAGGCCAGTTTATTAGTTACACCCATCTAGTACCGGGTTGGACCCCCCTTTGCCTCCAGAACAGCATGAATTCTTCAAGGCATGGACTTCACATGTGCCAAGAAACATTCCCCACACCATTACACCACCGCTACCAGCCTGGACTGCTGACACCAGGCAGAATGGGGCCATGGACTCATGCTGCTTACGCCAAAGCCTGACTCTGCAATCGGTGTGACACAATAGGAACCGGTTCGCAATTGGAACCAGGATTAGCTTGCACAATTTTTAACATTCTCCTTCGACCTCTCTCATCAGCTGTTTTCGCCCACAGGACTGCCGCTGCCTGGATATTTTTTGTTTGTTGCACCATTCTCTGTAAACCCTAGACACTGCCTTGCGTGAAAAGCCCAGGAGTCGGGCTGTTTGTGAGATACTGGAACCAGCACGTCTGGCACCGACGATCATACCACACTCAAAGTCGCTTAGGTCACTAGTTTTGCCCATTCTAATGTTCAATCGAACAGTGACTGAATGCCTCAATGCCTGTCTGCTTGCTTTATATAGCAAGCCACGACCACGCGAACCATTTCCGTGAACGGGGTGGTGAACCTAATAAACTGGCAACGGAGTGTATATAGGATTACAAATACCTGTATTCTGTAGTGTATAAGACATTCACATAAGACATTCACAAGCATACCAAATCATTTTGACAGTAATTCTCCAGAAATCACAGAGCAGGGGTAATTGCCCCAAACACACATACAACCCTGGCAGAGGTAATGCCTATGCATATTTTGAAACAAATTCATCCACCCTGGTTGCTTTTCCTCTGCTTTTAGACCAATGGGAACATGGGCAGCATATGAACATAATCTTATGAATTAGCAATGGGTAATATTAAAATAGGTGTTTCCTAACTATTGATTAAATATGGCAAACTCTAAGGGAGATCCCACATTTTAGGCATTCACCTGAATATAAACTGCTTTGACTTTGAAGAGTGTGGCCTTCAAAATCATTTGAAAATGAGAGCAGCCCGTCTACTGCTTTAAAAAGATGCATTTTCGTCCGTATGAAATAGTCCTGGTCAAATACACCAGATCGATGCAAAATGATGCAAAGAGACAAGCCATACTCAGTCACACAGGAGCCATACCAATTGCTTTTGGGTAATAAACTTCTTTGGGTTAGATCCCAGTTTCCTATCCATGTGATGATCTCTGAAACAGACAAGTGTCAACAGAGCAGTGTTCATTGGGACAGGGGGATACATAGTCGGTTGCACAACAGAATGATTTCAACCGAAATGTGCCTTCCACATTTAACCCATTTAACCACCTGAATACGTTTCAATGTCCGGCATTTCATGCTAATCTAAAACATATTGCAAATACTATTACAATGTGCACTGGAATAATATATGAAAAATGCTGCCGCCTTATGCTGGTTTGAAATTGGGAGCGTTTGGAGCAATATCTAAATGGCTAAACCTGTAAAGCGGATTAATGTGGATTCACTTAGTGCCGTAATTTGAGGGTGAAGGAGCAATCCAGCAATTAGGTGCGGCTTATGACAGATAAACTCATGAGATCAGTGGCTAGAGCAGAGGCAGAGACCTCACTGAACCTTCTCCAATCAACTTTCAGCATAGCTTGGCTTGCCTTCCATTCCCTTGACATCCCTTCTAGAAAACAACCTGTCTTTAAGTCCTACAGCAATCTGCATCCCTACGGAGACTGGGCTGGGGTGCTGTAGAGCCAAGAACAGCCGAGTGGTCCTGTCAGAGTATATCATCTTATCTTTTGCCTGTAGGGAGGGAGCATAGGTGGCTTGCACCTGGGTCTTCAATCTAATCTAAAGTAAAACAGTGTGTAGAGATGTTTCTTGTCAGGGCTGTATTTAATAGAAAATGCTCACAACCAAATCATATCTCATTTCTGTATGTGTCTCATATATATGTTACTACACATAACACTTAGCATAACATAAACAAAGCATCTTAAAAAAAAGTAAAGTGACAGTAATAGTAATAAGGGGGAATCCAAGAGTCGAGATCTGAGGACATCCAGACATGGAAGGGGTAATCAAATCCCAGCCTGGAGGGCCAGAGTACTGCTGGTTCTCTATTCTAACGGGTTAATTGCATTCAACTGGTGTCCCAGGTCTAAATTAGTCCCTGATTATAGGGCTAGAATTAAATTCAGCAATGGAACTGGCTTCAAGGGCCAGATTTGAATAGCCCTGCCCTACAGGGATTCAGATATTTTAGATGGAATGTGTTGAATAACATGTTTACAATTTTCCCTCGAGGAGAATGCCAAGAGAGCTCTTGGCTTGACGGTGTCAGTGGAAATGGTGGATGGTAGTAGATCAATGAACATCTTAGGAGCTGGCAGGCATCATTCATCATACGGGGCCACAGGCTTCAGTGACCTATTTATAGTATAGGTTGGAATATCTCTCTGGCATTTGGTTAGATTTATCAGTTATCGTTTCCTCTCTCCTTTGGGGTTCAATGTAACTCTCTGTCAGTGTATAAGAACTAACAACCTGTCTTGCTTTTCAAATGTCTGTTGAGGGAATAAAGTTCTCCCAACAATCAATTGAAGATGTAAATAAATACATATTTTTATATAAATAAAATAATATACGGTATATCTTATACCCTAGAGATTTAACCTGACGGTTGTGCTCATTAAAACGTTGTATGATATTAATAAGAGACTTAGCTTTGTAAAGGTGCATACACAGCGGTCGCCTCACAGTGCCTACCAAATGTGAAATGTCATGAATAAGTTAGTGAGAAAAACAATCGCTATGGCTAATTATCGTTGCATGCCAGAGCCTCGCTATACGCTGGGAATTGCTTTGTAGTCCTTGTTGTGAATGGGGACACAGTGTTGCAATCATGCATTGAGAGCTAGTAATAAAAAACTAACTATCACTAGCAATAAGTACCCCTACACATAGATGACTGAACTGTAGCATTATTTGCCTGAACTTGTGGCTCAACCCAGGCTGAAATCCAAGGCTGTGCGTGTCTGGCATCGAGGCTTACAGACGAATGGCCTTTCTTCTTTAGTGTCACAACAGTCAGATACATGAACACATCCCCAAGGCCTTTCCTTTGTACTCTCCATTCTCCTCATCCACGCTCCAACTGCGTGCCTCAAACTTAATAAATCTATACTTGTATCCAGTGAGAGTACTGCTCAATTTTCAGAGTCTTTAAATTCCCATATGTTTTAAACAATGTGTCCCTGTGGTAAAGGAAGTGCTTATCGCTGTCGTTTCTTCCTCTTTCGGCTTTGTTTTTGCCTCAAAGTGTGTAAGAAAACCTTCCCTCCCTCTCATTATCCGTAGAATAATAGTCCACCTGCTGATAGGTGAAAAGCATGGCCTTGTGGGAGCTGGATACTAAATACAATCTGCAGGAGCTTTGTAATGATCTTCATGGGGACTATAAAGCACCATGTCTTCATTTACAACAAAGTTTTGTACAGCTGTGCTGTGACTAGCATTCATACCCCTTGACTTATTCCACATTCTGTTGTGTTACAGCCTGAATTCAGAATGGATTACATAAAAAACGTGTGAAAGTGAAAACATGTTTTTAGAAATGTTTGCAAATGTATTGCAAATTAAATACAGAAATATCTCATTTACATAAGTATTCACACCCCTGAGTCAATACATGTTAGAATCACCTTTGGCAGCGATTACAGCTGTGAGTCTTTCTGGGTAAGTCTCTAAGTGCTTTGCACAGCTGGATTGTACAGAAGGTGCGCATTATTCTTTAAAAAGTTCTTCAAGCTCTGTCAAGTTGATCATTGCTAGACTATAAGCCTTGCCATAGATTTTCAAGGTGATTTAGGTCACAACTGTAACTACGCCACTCAGAAACATTCAACGTCATCTTAGTAAGCGACTCAAATGTGTATTTGGGATTGTATTTTAAGAGTTTGTCCTGCTGAAAGGTGAATTTGTCTCCCAGTGTCTGTTGGAAAGCACACAACCAGATTTTTGTCTCGGATTTTGCCTGTGCTCAGCTCGATTCTGTAGCCGATGACAACCATACCCATAACATGTTACAGCCACCACCATTCATGAAAACATGAAGAGTGGTACTCAGTGATGTGTTGTGTTCGATTTGTATTCAGGACATAAAGTACATTGCTTTGCCACATTTTTTGCAGTTTTACTTCAGTACCTTTTTGCATTGAATATTTTGGAATATTTTTTATTCTGTACAGGCTTCTTTCTTTTCACTCTGTCAATTAGGTTGGTGTTGTGGAGTAACTACAATGTTGTCAATCCATTCTCAGTTCTCCTAACCCAGCTATTAAACTATACTGTCACAGTTGGCCTCATGGTGAAATTCCTGAGTGGTTTCCTTCCTCTCCGGCAACTAAGTTAGGAAGGACGCTCTGTATCGTTGCAGTGACTGGGTGTATTGATACACCATCCAAAGTGTAACTAGTAGCTTCACCATGCTCAAAGGGATATTTAATGTCTGCTTTTTTATTTTTACCCATCTACCAATAGGTGCCCTTCTTAGCGAGGCATTGGAAAATCAAATCAAAGTTTATTTGTCACGTGTGCCCCGAATACAACAGTGAAATGCTTACTTACAAGCCCTAACCAACAGTGCAATTTTTAAGTAAAGATAGGTATTAGGTAAACAACAGATAAGTAAAGACATTTTTAAAAAATGGTAAAATGACGGTGAAAATAACAGTAGCGAGGCTATATACAGGTGGTACCGGTAAAGAGTCAATGTGCGGGGGCACCGGTTAGTCGGGCTAATTGAGGTAATATGTACAGTCATGGCCAAAAGTTTTGAGAATGACACAAATATACATTTTCACAAAGTCTGCTGCTTCCGTTTGTATGATGGTAATTTGCATATACTCCAGAATGTTAAAGAGTGATCAGATGAATTGCAATTAATTGCAAAGTCCCTCTTTGCCATGCAAATTAACTGAATCCCCCAAAAACATGTCCACTACATTACAGGGATACAGGGATTGGACTGCTGAGGACTGAGGTAAAGTCATTTTCTCTGATGAATCCCCTTTCTGATTGTTTGGGGCATCCGGAAAAAAGCTTGTCCGGAGAAGACAAGGTGAGCGCTACCATCAGTCCCGTGTCATGCCAACAGTAAAGCATCCTGAGACCATTCATTTGAAGGGTTGCTTCTCAGCCAAGGGAGTGGGCTCAAATACATATTTTGTCTAAAAACACAGCCATGAATAAAGAATGGTACCAACACATCCTCCGACAGCAACTTCTCCCAACCATCCAGGAACAGTTTGGTGATGAATAATGCCTTTTCCAGCATGATGGAGCACCTTGCCATAAGGTAAAAGTGATAACAAAGTGGCTCCGGGAACAAAACATCGATATTTTGGGTCCATGGCCAATAAACTCCCTAGACCTTAATCCCATTGAGAACTTGTGGTCAATCCTCAAGAGGCCACCCGACAAACAAAAACCCACATATTCTGACAAATTCCAAGCATTGATTATTTTTCATTTTATTTCACCTTTATTTAACCAGGTAGGCTAGTTGAGAACAAGTTCTCATTTGCAACTGCGACCTGGCCAAGATAAAGCATAGCAGTGTGAACAGACAACACAGAGTTACACATGGAGTAAACAATAAACAAGTCAATAACACTGTAGAAAAAAAAGAGTCTATATACATTGTGTGCAAAAGGCATGAGGGGGTAGGCAAATAATTACAATTTTGCAGATTAACACTGGAGTGATAAATGATCAGATGGTCATTATGCAAGAATGGGCAGCCATCAGTCAGGATGTGGCCCAGAAGTTAATTGACAGCATGCCAGGGTGGATTGCAGAGGTCTTGAAAAAGAAGGGTCAACACTGCAAATATTGACTCTTTGCATCAACTTCATGTAATTGTCAATAAAAGCCTTTGACACTTATGAAATGCTTGTAATTATACTTCAGTATTCCATAGTGACATCTGACAAAAATATCTAAAGACACTGAAGCAGTAAACTTTGTGGAAATTAATATTTGTGTCATTCTCAACACTTTTGGCCACGACTGTTCATGTAAGTATAGTTAAAGTGACTATGCATAGATGATAAACACAGACTATCATCAGCGTAAAAGAGGTGTTGGCGGGTGGGGAGGCGGGACAAAATGCAAATAGTTCAGGTAACCATTTGATTTCCTGTTCAGGAGTCTTATGGCTTGGGGGTAAAAGCTGTTGAGAAGCCTTTTGGTCCTAGACTTGGCGCTCCGGAACAATTTACCATGCGATAGCAGAGAGAACAGTCTATGACTGGGGTTGCTGGGGTCTTTGACAATTGTTAGGGCCTTCCTGTGACACCACCTGGTGTAGAGGTCCTGGATGGCAGGCAGCCTAGTGATGTACTTAGCCCCAGTGATGTACTGGGCTGTACACACTACCCTCTGTAGTGCCTTGCGGTAGGAGGCTGAGCAGTTTCCGTACCAGGCAGTGATGCAACCAGTCAGGATGCTCTCGATGTTGAAGCTGTATAATTATCCTTTTGAGGATCTGAGGACCCATGCCAAATCTGTTCAGTCTCCTGAGTGGGAATAGGTTTTGTTGACACGACTGTCTTGGTGTGTTTGGATCATTCTAGTTTGTTGGTGATGTGGACACCAAGGAACTTGAAGCTCTCAACCTGCTACAACCTCCACTACAGTAGAGAGAGTGCGAGAGAGAATTCACACAAGAATTCACACAAGACACCGGATAAGAGAGGAGAAATAATCCAGATATAACAGACTGACCCTAACCCCCTGACACATAAACTAAATTAAACAAACTTTTGCAGCATAAATACTGATCAGGTCTATCACTGTTGTGTCATCTGCAAACTTAATGGTGTTGGAGTCATGCCTGGCCATGCAGTCATGAGTGAACAGGGAGCACAAGAGGGGACTGAGCACACACCCCTGAGTGGCTCCAGTGTTGAGGATCAGCAGGCAGATGTGTTGCTACCTACCCTTACCACCTGTCAGAAAGTCTAGAATCCAGTTTTAGGGGGAGATGTTTAGTCCCAGTGTCCTTAGCTTAGTGATGAGCTTTGAGGGCACTGTGGTGTTGAACGCTGAGCTGTAGTCAGTGAAAAGCATTCTCACGTAGGTGTTCCTTTTATCCAGGTGGGAAAGGGCAGTGTGGAGTGCAATAGAGATTGCATCATCTGTGGATCTTTTTTGAGCGGTTGTCACGACTTCCACCGAAGTCGTTCCCTCTCCTTGTTCGGGCGGCGTTCGGCGGTCGACGTCACCGGCTTTCTAGCTGCCACCGATCCATGTTTCAGTTTTCCTTTTGTTTTGTCTGTTTTACACACCTGGTTTTCCATCTCATGATTATGTTCCTTATTTAACCCTCTGGTTTCCCTTTCTGTTTTGTGCGTGATTGTCTTTTGTGTGTTGGAGTTCGTATCCTGTTTTGTCTTTGTTTTATAACAGGATTTTTGCTCTGTTCTCAGATGGAGTAAATACAGTGGTTTTACTCTTACCTGTGTCCTGCGCCTGACTCCTTCGCTATCCTCTAGATAGACTCTGACAGCGGTATGCAAATTCGAGTGGGTCTAGGGTTTCTTGGATAATAGTGTTAATGTGAGTGCTACGGGTCTGTAGTCATTTAGGCAGGTTACCTTAATGCTCCTGGGCACAGCTTCTATGGTGGTCTGCTTGAAGCATGTTGGTATTACAGACTCAATCAGGGATATGTTGAAAATGTCAGTGAAGACACCTGACAGTTGGTCAGCACATGCCCGGAACACACATCCTGGTAATTCGTCTGGCCCAGCAACCATGTGAATGTTGACCTGTTTAAAGGTCTCACTTACTTCGGCTACGGAGAACATGATCACACAGTCGTCCGGAACAGATGATACTCTCACGCATGCCTCAGTGTTGCTTGCCTCGAAGCCAGCATAGAAGTGATTTAGCTCGTCTGGTAGTCTCGTGTCACTGGGCAGCTCGTGGCTGTGCTTCCCTTTGTAGTCTGTAATAGTTTGCAGGCCCTGTCACATCCGACGAGCGTCATAGCCGGTGTAGTACGATTCAATCTTAGCCCTGTATTGATGGTTCGTCTGAGTGCATAGCAGGATTTCTTATTAGCTTCCGGGTTAGAGTCCCGCACCTTGAAAGCGGCAGCTATACCCTTTAGCTCAGTGCGAATGTTGCCTGTAATCCATGGCTTCTGGTTGTGGTATGTACGTACAGTCACTGTGGGGACGTTCTCGATGCACTAATTGATAAAGCGATGTGACGGATGTGGTGTACTCCTCAATGCCATCGGAAGAATTCCGGAACATGTTCCAGTCTGTGATAGCAAAACAGTCTTGTAGTTTATTATCTGCTTCATCTGACCACTTTTTTATAGACCGAGTCACTGGTGCTTCCTGCTTTAATTTTTGCTTGTCAGCAGGAATCAGGGGGATAGAATTAGGATCAGATTTTGCCAAATGGAGGGCGAGGGCGAGCTTTGTACTTGTCTCTGTGTGTGGAGTAAAGGTAATCTAGAAGTGTTTTCCCTCTGGTTGCGCATTTACCATGCTGATAGAAATTAGGTCAAACTGATTTAAGTTTCCCTGCATTAAAGTCCCCGGCCACTAGGAACACCACCTCTTGGGGAGCGGTTTCCTGTTTGCTTATTTCCTTATACAGCTGACTGAGTGTGGTCTTAGTGCCAGCATCAATCTCTGGTGGTAAATAAACAGCCACGAAAAAACTCTCTTGGCAAGTAGTGTGCTTTACAGCTTATCATGAGATAACATCAAGTAAGCAAAAACTCTACATCAGGCAAGCAAAATCTAGAGACTTCCTTAGATTTCGTGAAACCAGCTGTTATTTACAAATATACACAGAAGAAAAAATCTTAGTCTTATCCGAGGTGAGTGATCGCTATCCTTTGCCGTAAAATACAGTGGCAGAAACAACAGCTAAAAAATAACATGAGCAAAAACACATAATAGCACAATTTGTTAGGCGTCCGTAAAACTGCTGCCATTTCTTCCTTTGTGTTTGAAATTCACTGCTCTCCTGAGGGACCAGATAAAAAAAATTGTAGTAATTCAAAAATCAATGAGTGAGTCCATGCAACTTATGTGACTTGGAAGAAATATTTTACTCCTGAACTTATTTTATAAGCTTGCCATAACAAAGGGGTTGAATATTTATTGACTCAAGACACTTCAGCTTTTCATTCTTAATTAATTTGTAAAAATTGTGAAAAACGTCATTCCACTTTGACATTATGGAGAATTGTGTGTAGGACAGTGAGAAAAAAATCTAAATTTGTCCCAGTTTAAATTTGGGCTGTAACACAACACAATGTGGAAAAAGTTATTTATACGGAGACTTGATTACACACAGGTGGATTGTATTTATCATCATTAGTCATTTAGATCAACATTGGATCATTCAGAGATCCTCACTGAACTTCTGGAGAGAGTTTGCTGCACTGAAAGTAAAGGGGCTGAATAATTTTGCACGCCCAATTTTTCAGTTTTTGATTTGTTAAAAAATGTCGAAATATCCAATAAATGTCGTTCCACTTCATGATTGTGTCCCACTTGTTGTTGATTCTTCACAAAAAATACAGTTTTATATCTTTATGTTTGAAGCCTGAAATGTGGCAAAAGGTCGCAAAGTTCAAGGGCCGAATACTTTCGCAAGGTTCAAGGGCCGAATACTTTCGCAAGGCACTGTAACTGCAACACTCAATTCAAAATAGCAGTTTTTCAGGTAACCCAGTTTCTTAAGGTTAGTGTAGAGCTCGGCAGAAAAAGTACAATGCTATGGATCAGATATAAAGTATAGTATGCTGGCGTGATGGAATTCCAAAATGATCCTGGATTTTTTGACAAGGGTGTCAGTAAAATGTAAACAGTATTGGCAGTGTAGCATGACTATCTCTTTGGTAATTCAGTAACAAATAGTGAACTCAACCTACGGGCAGGCCTGGAGACAATGAATGCCTTCGATGGGGTACTCTGACTGATGCAAAATTCTGAGCTTTTGTGAAAGACTAGGTAAGGACATGGAAGGAGTGCATTTCATTAGAACTGTGTTTGAAACATTGCAGAGCTCACCCAGGCATAGTAATTGTAACATCCAACACAAAGCAAGTGATACTGTTGTGCAGAGGAAAGATTCAGCTATGAAGAATGAACAACTCCAATCGATCAAGGTATTGTCAGGGATAAAGAAGCCAGGGCCAAAAACAACCCCACGTGCAGAGAGGGACCCATGGAGCTTCGACCACTTGATAAGTAGGGTTTTTTATTTATTCTGGTTCAGCTTGATAGAGTAGCCCAGGCCAATCAATGGAGCACAGAACAACAACCAGCACAGGTAAATCCACCACTGGCTGCCTCAATGAGGTTGAGATTTCAAACTTTGTGATGAGGTCCAGAGTTTCAACTGTCACATCAGCACTTTCCACTGGACTAATCAGCACAAACTGCTTTGTTAACAGCTGTCTTGGGAGGTGCAACGCTCAACTCTTATTTCATTGACCTCTGATTGCAAGGTTTAATTAACTCTGCAGTCCTGATGGTGTCTCCAAAGAGTTCTTCCAATTTTTATGTGGGGAGTTCTTGACAGACAGATTCACTTGAACCTAATTGGTTTTGGCACGATTGCCTATTAGCGATCATCTGATTGGCATCAGATAACAAAGTTACTTAGTCTTTTGAGTGATTCAGATCTATCTCTGGGCCTACAATACGTCTTCACATGCCAAGTCATACTGCTGCTCAATTTCAGAATGCGTTGTTATGTCCTCTGAGGCACATTTCAATCACTTTGTGGTTGATGGCCAATGTGAAGGAGTCTTTAACCTATACTGGATGTAGGGTCAGGCTATAATCTAACATTTACAGACGCATTTTCCTACTTTGTATCTTTTGAGGAGAGGGACATCCTGACAGACACTTTGATATGGACCGTGTACAAGTGGAGGCAGACAAAATGCATCATACAGGAAGTAGCAGACGCCCTACCTGAGTTTTCTATCAAATAAGCTGGGTAAATACCTTTTGTGTTTGTCCAAATCCCTGCCTTTGGGTATCTTGAAATGCACTTCAATTAAAATGTTCATTATTGATTAAAATATGATTTTGTTTGGGTACGGTTGGCTTTTATGCACAAATAAACCCATCACTCACTGAACTCCCACGAGTGCTCCTGCTGTCTTTTCTGCTAACAGACACTTTGTAAATGATCACTCAGCAACGTAATTACCTAAATCCGGAAAGCGTTTCACTAACGAGACAAATAACTTTTTGAAACTTTGATTCATAGCAACTGTCCCTCAAACCACGCAGGGGAAGTAATAAAGTAAGGAAGCAGTTTAAAAGTTGGGATGTTCTGGTAGAAGGACGTGTCTGACAGAATCTGCCTGAAGGATGGTCGTCCGTAAAGCGGAGTGAGCGGACCTCCCTGGAGGCTGCCGCTATCTGCTGTCCGACGAGCTCTACTGAGAGGATAAGGATAACGTTGCCTGGTGATGCCTCCCTCCACGCCTCCCCCGGGATGCCCTGTGAACAGCCTGTCACAAGTACTGGGCACACAGGCTCCAACTCACAAATGTCTCTCTTCCATTTACACCAGCCTTTAATGTGCATACATTCCATCGTTTTCACAAGATGTCGTGTTCTCTCTTTTGGCTATTTTCAGAAAGTTGACACCTCGATAGCTCACCACCTGGCTGGCATCAGCCATTATATTTTGGTGTGATGATGAGAAAACCTTACCATGGAAACTGATAAACAGGGTGCATCATTTAATTTTCATTCACCCATGTTTACCTGTCTACAAATGGTTTTGCCAGAATATGTGTCTGTTATAGTATGTCTTTGACACTAAACCATAGATTTCACTGACACATACAGTAATGATTGATTCAGGTGTACGTACTGTTGAAATTGTGCTTTAGCTGGATAAAACAACAACATAAATCTAACTCCCAAGCGTTCAGATCTTGCCTCCAGTATTTGACCAGTGAATTGCTTAATAAGGAAAGATGTGAAAACTACCAGATGCCCTAGTAACAGTCCCAAACCCCCATCATATCCACAGCCAGGGCCCAATTAGGGCAGCTTTAGTGACAGGTCCTGCATTACTGGGCTCCACAGAGGAAAAAGAGATCTCCTGGACTGTGTTTATCTCCATTGTCAATTCTTGCTTCCCTGACACCATTAAAAATAGCCTTTGATGGTCTATTAATAAGACCCAAAACAACATAAGCTGCCTGGCCAATGCATGTTCAATTAGGATTATCCAGAGGAATAATTTATGGGAGTTTGGAGTTCATATCTGAGTTGAAGCTTGTCAAACTGCACAAACTTCCATAAGGCTTTTAGGGGTTCAAATTTGCAATTAACTCAAGCGACAGCGAGGAGAACAATGCACCTACCCAGGTCAGCCTCCCCCTAAAGCTTTTCCATTATTTTAACAAGCAAAACAGCATATTGTGTTAATAGATTTCTTTCCCCAGTCGTCTGGAGCTTGAGTTTCCTGTTGTCAGTCTTCCTGATTATAAAGGAAGACAATTTGAATTAGAGACACTACATTAGTATTCACAATATGTTCCCCAGTAAAACAATGTCTATTCCCCACAATGTCGCACCTTCGACTCAACCCTTACCCCATCTTAAATGTTCACAATACAGCCATTAATTCCCGAATGACTCTCCCTGTTTATAAGATACAACCCGCTGTAAAAGCAACACCTCTTTGTGTAATCTTGTTGTGAACATTTGGGACTTGTTAGTCCTAACATGATAAGAACGTTTGGTTTGGTCAACAAGTTGTGTATAGACACACTGTGTGGAAACTTTATCTAAAATTGTATTTTTACATTCAGGGAGGTATAGAGAAAATGAATGTATAGCATAGCTGGTAAATAAACCCAGCAATATGTTGGAATCTCTCCAATAAGGCTTTTGTTTTGTATGATGTTAGCAGAGTTTCTCCGTATGTCGTTGTTCATACAATGAGTCATCTATAGTTTAACTAGCTTCATGCTGGAAACCAACCCACTGTCAAATACAATTAGATCCCCACAATTCAAATGAATTAATAAGACTCATGGAGAAGCCTGGACTGTGTGACACTAGCATTTCTTACTGTGGTGATGAAATGTTGCGTCTATCACTCCACTTGTTGTTGAAGCAGATAAGAGGTTTGGAGAGGGGAAAGATCAATCTGAGTGGCATAAACTGGCTCCCAATGTTGGGAAGATGCCTGGTACTGAACCATGAATCATCAGAACACAATGCTGCATTTAGTTGAGCGACAAGGCAATCCAGTGGGCCTTCAGGATGCCTGCATGCAACCGCTTCTCCTGCAATGCTCCTGCCTCATCCTTCACAAGACAACATTCAACAACATGTGTCCTGGTGATGAATTTTTGCAGTACACAAGCAAATAAAAAGGGCCATGATTAATCTTCCGTTTTGAAGTTGGTGAAGTGAGGTTGGTCTGTACTTTGTCCTCATAGTCACTGTTGTTTTACTGTAATTCCATCTGCTGGAATTACAGGATACTGCAGTTTATTGCAATAACCACAGTTACATTCAGCTGCTGCCTACTAGTCAAAGCTAAAGACCCCTGCTGTCAGCCAAAGGCTGGAACACATTTCACAGTGGGGCCGAGCAGATTCCACCTCACCTCATATTATCTGCGAAAATCCAGTTAACAGCAACAAAAAAACTCAGAGCTTGTACATGATCTACAGTTTAAAAAAGCTATTTGCTCCCAAGCCCACATTCACAAAACCAGCTGTAAATTGTGTCCTGCTCTCGACTCCTCTCTATTCGACTACAAATTCCAGACAACAGACATCGGAATCAACTGGCTGAATGCTAATTTTGCTGCCACTGTTAAAGTTGCTATTTGCTAACAGAGAGAATTGGCCCTCTATTTGAATTTTGACAAACACAACCTGTTGGTTTGTGAAGGAATTCCGCTGCATATTTCCCTTACTTCAATCAACGGGCATGTTAGAGTACACCATCCTATAAACAAAAGGGATGTGAATGTACAACTCTGCCTATTGAGACAGGAAAACAACACTTTTACCTGATTTGAAGGAGTCAGAACAGATCTGCTAAACTCCCATTTGGAACCCCGTGGGCAGTCTGGGCTCATTTAACTCTAGACAGCAGCTTCTCATCTAATGTATGAGGATGTACCAACCTCCCGTTAACCTCCATCTTACTGTTACTTTTCATTTAGATAGGAAAACAGACCTAATTGAACCTCCAGGCTGCAGTCAGTACAAATCAATGAATTGTTTAATAGGCAAACAGAGATCACTGATACCGCTCTTAATGGTGTGTGTTGCAACAATATGGTGGGAAACGACATTGCCGGTTGAGGTGCATGTCAATCCAGCAGATAAGTGAGTAAAACAAACAAAGAAAATGTTTTCCTGCCTACTTTATCTGAGATGCAAAAACCTGCCTCTGAAATTGCATAAATAAATCAGTGTTGTACTACAAATGTATCCTTCATAACAGCCCTGCATATTGAACACTCCACCCACCAATATTTCGAGCAATATTTCATAGCAGCTCGGTAGGTTGTAACAGATGTTCACATTATTCTCAGATGAACACAGACGGGTTCCAAAAGGGCTCAGGTCCCTCTGCAGTATCTCAACTGAAGCGAAATAGTCTCAGTTCTTCGGCCACACAGCATTTGTGAGTTATATTCTTCGAGAATAGATGCAATGTAACTTAAAGCAGGAAAACGTTCAGACACATGAACAACTGACTTGATCCACTGATTCAAAATTGACGTGAATTATTTAAAAGTTCTGGTTGTCATGTTGTCTGGTAACCTTTGTGTTGACTTGGCGCAGTCTTAAGCAATGACAACATTCTCAACTGTTGGTCTCACCATTGTGCACATGAGATGAATGTTGTTACCTGGTTCCATCGAATGCCACCTGGCTGAGTTCCCTGGGGACAGTGAACAGAGGGGCGTTTAATACTTGAGCAATTCGCTGAGAGCACAGTCAATTGAAAAATGATTATGTCCCAGCATCTGCAACTTGCTGTCACCATTCAAACAGTGTTACAGCAGCTGGCACGAGGACACCTTGTTTTACAGCTGTGCTTGGAACTCAGAAAGCATTGCTGTCTTTTTGTGTGCATTTGATGAACAAAATACATCTGTAGTCCTCAGCAAATTAACCAGCATATTTGATTACACAACAATCAGCCCTGCATGTTGTAGACATTACATTTGAGTTGTTGTTTTTTTGTGAGACATAAAGCCCTTCTAGTGCTTATTACAAATATTAAGCAGAAATACATTCAAGGTAATGCGATGATGGTGGGGCAACTTTCCCAATGGGCACAGACGTCATTTCAACATCTATTCCACGTTGGTTCAACGTAATTTAATTGAAATGACATGGAAACAACATTGATTCAACCAGTGTGTGCCCAGTGGGTTAGCTCACCTAAGCAAGGTCACCCTTTCCACTAGTCATAGGGGAGAGAGTGTTCACACGTCTCCTAGGGACATTTCAAACTGCATTTTTGTTCAAAATACAACACAGAGTGGACAACAAAACAGGATCCGGAGGACATCTCTCATTTCCTTCCTAAGTAAAATGAAAGCCCAACGTACCAGCATTATAGGGCAAGCAATGAGATCTGCTTTAAATGTCAAGAACAATCTGTTTGAAATGGTTTGGAGATGGTTTGGAGGCTTTTGTATCTTCTAATCGAAGTACTTGTATTGCTCCCCTTTGGCGGTCCTTCCACTACAGCTTTGTCATTGTGAGTGACAGGGAAATTATTACACGATACATAAAAGTGTCTTATCAAGACCTGAGAACAATTGCCTGCCGAAGAAATAACTTATTTCATGGGAGGAAAGCCGCATGTGATCTCACTTCCATCATTGAACTTAAACTTGAGGAGATGTAACTCCTGAGCCCTCTGTCACCCTTTTTTCATGGCACCTGCAGCCGGGGCCCTGAAATTACTCCTATGTCTTTAGCAGCTCAGGAAGTCTATTCTGCGTGAACACAGCAATCAAGAGCAGAGTCATTTCCATCCCAGGGTTCTCTATCAATCAACAATTCTACCTGATTACTATTGTGGTTTTTTGCATTGCATTTCAATGTGTTCTTTTGTGGAGTCTGCAGCAACGGAGAATCATTTGACACAATTCTGAAGATTTCTATGGGTGTCTGCATGTAGCTGATTCTCATGTCATTTCAGTTTAAGATGCACCAGGTGTCTTTGTATTGTACATCATGCCAGTCTTCTGTTCAAGTCATCAGGACACTGACACACCATAATGGCATGACAATGGGGCTGCTTTTGCTTAAATAAGATCTACTGAAATCACTGTTACTTATCCCAGGTCTCCACAAAGCAGGCCTTGAACATTGGTTTTGAGTTGTGAATAACAAACGCTCATATTTGTATTTTAGGCAGGTGGAAATAAAGGACCAATCTGAATTTTGGTGTCAGAATAATGATTATATAACACATTTGTCTGTCATGCGTCATACTTCAGGACAGGAGTGGTAAATTAAAACCCATCAAGCATTGCAGCAATATGACAGACAACCACCTCTTGAAGAGCTTAAGTGCTCAATGCAATATGTATGGAAAATATTTTCCACCAGAAGAACATGATGAGCTTTTAAGCAATGGAAAGACATTGAGAAAGTATTAGTGGTTTATGAAATGAGTTTTATAACTGAATACATTATTATGTTTATAGGGAGCAGATGTGGGGATGAATCCTTAACTGACATCCTCATGTCCTCCATCCGCCATGATGTCACTCTGGCATAAGAACAAAGGGAGCCAAGTACTAAGTGTTGACCTCTCTCAGTAACAACATGTACTAAGTGTTGACCTCTCAGTAACAACATGTACTAAGTGTTGACCTCTCAGTAACACCATTTACTAAGTGTTGACCTCTCAGTAACACCATTTACTAAGTGTTGACCTCTCTCAGTAACAACATGTACTAAGTGGTGACCTCTCTCAGTAACAACATGTACTAAGTGGTGACCTCTCTCAGTAACAACATGTACTAAGTGGTGACCTCTCTCAGTAACAACATGTGCTAAGTGTTGACCTCTCTCAGTAACAACATGTACTAAGTGGTGATCTCCCTCAGTAACAACACGTTCCCCGACCACAACAGCTCTCTCACCAACCTGTACAAAAGAATGGACAAATACAGACCTAAATTCTCTGCAACATATTATTATTCTGTAAAACACATTTCCTTAATGTTTCCAGGAACATGACAATATCTCCAACCCTGAAGGAAAGGCATAGACAGTTTTACAGATGGTTCAATAGCCATGTAACAGAGGGGATTGGTGGTGTTAAAATGCATCCATATTAACATTCTGGCTTCTGTACATCCTTCTTTGAGGCATAGAATCTATTTTCTATTCTGTAGCTTTCCTCACAGGCACAGCACAACATACTTGTTAATGCATTATCCTGCCAACAACAATAACATGCAAGGTGGGAACATTATACACCAGGCCAACAGCCTAAATTCTTGTGCTGACACACTGTCTATTAACACCTTCTAGGTACTAAACCTCTTTTTACACCTAGTTAGTACTGGACCATTTGGAATCGACAGCGATTGGGCAATAGTTGCTGCATTCTCAAACTATATTCAGCTAAAATTATAATAATTAAATACAGTGTGCAATTTTCTAAAAATATATTTAAGAAATACGTTTCATGAAATCAAGATGCATTTTCATACTGAAAAAAAGGTGTGCACTTTTTTAAATTGAACCTTTATTTAACTGGGAAAGTCAGTTCAGAACAAATTCTTATTTACAATGACGTCCTACCCCGTCCAAACCCTAACTCGGATGACACTGGGCCAATTGTGCACCGCCCTATGGGATTCCCAATCACGGCCAGATGTGATACAGCCCAGAATCAAACCAGGGTCTGTAGTGATGCCCCTAGCACTGAGATGCAGTGCCTTGGACCACCGCGCCACTCAGCAGCCCCCACTTAGAAATGTCCACTGTGCTCTGTCCACATGTACATTTCAAGTGCTAATTCATCTTTTATCCCACAGTCTGTACCTTCCCTTTCATTTCTCTGTGTACATGTTCAGAAGAGGAACGACAGAGAAAATATATACAAACAGAAGTCAGTGGTGTCTGGTTGCTTCCGAGGTGTATTAGCATAAACCCATCTGATTGGAATGGAAGATACACCACGTAGGAAGAGGCATGGGAAAGATGTGGGCTGTGCCGGTGGTGGGCGGTTGTCAGAAGATATAAATGGTAGTGCGAGTAAGAACCCTTAAACCCTGTGCACACTGGCGGCAGTGGAGCACAAATATAATATATGCAATTCAATGGATACACTTCCACTGACAGAGGGATTACACCGCAGACAAGCCCAGCAGATGGCCTGGAGAACAGTACTTTCACAGTATTGACCAGTGGCTCTCTCTGTTAGCTCTGTCAGTCACCGGGCAGCTTTGCCACTGGCATGTGACATCAGTTATAAATTGTGTGACGAGGCATCCTCATGCTAGGTTCTATGCCAGATGTAGCATGGTAGAATGTCAAGTGACGTGACTTCAAATGTGTTTTATGAAGTATGACCTTTGTGTGGTTTTGCATTGCAACTCTTCATTTTCACTCATGCTGTAAAAAAAGGAGGTCAATACCTTCTCAATATACACAAAATTCCAATCACATATTATACGTTTACAGGTATGTAGCTAAATGATTTTTGCTGTCAGATATTAATCACATTTAGAGAAATGGACTTACCTGACTTAGATTTTCCTAACTAATTAATATAAGTCTTATTGGAACAGACACGTATACAACTGAGCTTCACAGCCAATATACAGAAAATACAACTTGAGGTTCACCTTGAAATCCTGACAGATAATTAAGAGTTGTCTCATGTTATTAAAGGTCCAAAGCAGCTGTTTTCATCTGAATATCAAATCCTTTCTGGGTAACGATTAAGTATCTTAATATGATTGTTTTCAATTAAAATGGTCAAAAATAAAGAAAAATAGCAATTTATCAAGCAATAATTTAGCTAGAGGGGGCCTTCCGGGTGGCGCAGTGGTCTAACTGATGTCACATGCTGTGCCACCAGAGACTCTGGGTTTCGAGCCTAGGCTCTGTCGCAGCCAGCCGCCACCGGGAGCTCCATGGGGCGACGCACAATTGGCCTAGAGTTGTCCGGGTTAGGGAGTGTTTGGCCGGTAGGGATATCCGTGTCTCAACGCACACTAGCGACTCCTATGGCGGGCCGGGTGCAGTGCACACTAACCAGGTCGCCAGGTGCACGGTGTTTCCTCCGACACATTGGTGCAGCTGGCTTCCGGGTTGGATGCGCGCTGTGTTAAGAAGCAGTGCAGCTTGGTTGGGTTACGTTTCGGAGGACGCATGGCTTTCGACCTTCATCTCTCCCAAGCCTGTACGGGAGTTGTAGCAATGAGACAAGATAGTAACTACTAACAATTGGATACCATGAAATTAGGGAGAAAAGGGGGTAAAATTTAAATAATAATAATAATTTCACTAGGACTGTATGGGAGTGGTCTGAGTGGGAATCTGAAAACTAGCTGTTATTGACAGGGATGTTTGGTACGCTTTCTTATTGGTCTATTAACTAATTTATCGCTTGGTGATGTCACCAGGCAGACAAACTCCATCCCACCAAAACAGGCTGAAATTTCAGGTGTTTTTTCAAACAGCTCTCACACTAAAAGGGCATTATCATAATTTTCACGTTATTATTCCAACCTAGTGTGCAAATGTAGACTTGAAGTCGTAAATTTACATACACTTTAGCTAAATATGTTTAATAAGAATGTGAAATGTCAGAATAATAGTAGAGAGAATTATTTATTTCAGCTTTTATTTATTTCATCACATTCCCAGTGGGTCAGAAGTTTACATACACTCAATTAGTATTTGGTAGAATTGCCTTTAAATTGTTTGACTTGGGTCAAATGTTTCAGGTAGCCTTGAACAAGCTTCCCGCAATAAGTTGAAAGATTTTTGGCCAATTCCTCCTGACAGAGCTGGTGGAACTGAGACAGGTTTGTAGGCCTCCTTGCTCGCACACGCTTTTTCAGTTTCTATAGGATTGAGGTCAGGGTTTTGCGATGGCCATACAATACCTTGACTTTGTTGTCCTTAAGCCATTTTGCCAAAACTTTGGAAGTATAGTGGGGGAAAAAAGTATTTAGTCAGCCACCAATTGTGCAAGTTCTCCCACTTAAAAAGATGAGAGAGAGGCCTGTAATTTTCATCATAGGTACACTTCAACTATGACAGACAAAATGAGGGAAAAAAATCCATAAAATCACATTGCAGGATTTTTAATTTATTTATTTGCAAATTATGGTGGAAAATAAGTATTTGGTCACCTACAAACGAGCAAGATTTCTGGCTCTCACAGACCTGTAACGTCTTCTTTAAGAGGCTCCTCTGTCCTCCACTCGTTACCTGTATTAATGGCACCTGTTTGAACTTGTTATCAGTATAAAAGACACCTGTCCACAACCTCAAAGAGTCACACTCCAAACTCCACTATGGCCAAGACCAAAGAGCTGTCAAAGGACACCAAAAACAAAATTGTAGACCTGCACCAGTCTGGGAAGACTGAATCTGAAATAGGTAAGCAGCTTGGTTTGAAGAAATCAACTGTGGGAGCAATTATTAGGAAATGGAAGACATACAAGACCACTGATAATTCCCCTCGATCTGGGGCTCCACGCAAGATCTTACCCCATGGGGTCAAAATGATCAAAAGAACGGTGAGCAAAAATCCCAGAACCACACTAGGGGGACCTAGTGAATGACCTGCAGAGAGCTGGGACCAAAGTAACAAAGCCTACCATCAGTAACACACTACACCGCCAGGGACTCAAATCCTGCAGTGCCAGACGTGTCCCCCTGCTTAAGCCAGTACATGTCCAGGCCCGTCTGAAGTTTGCTAGAGAGCATTTGGATGATCCAGAAGAAGATTGGGAGAATGTCATATGGTCAGATGAAACCAAAATATAACTTTTTGGTAAAAACTCAACTCGTCGGGTTTGGAGGACAAAGAATGCTGAGTTGTATCCAAAGAACACCATACCTAATGTGAAGGATGGGGGTGGAAACATCATGCTTTGGAGCTGTTTTTCTGCAAAGGGACCAGGACGACTGATCCACATTTACATTACATTTAAGTCATTTAGCAGACGCTCTTATCCAGAGCGACTTACAAATTGGTGAATTCACCTTCTGACATCCAGTGGAACAGCCACTTTACAATAGTGCATCTAAATCATTAAGGGGGGGTGAGAAGGATTACTTATCCTATCCTAGGTATTCCTTGAAGAGGTGGGGTTTCAGGTGTCTCCGGAAGGTGGTGATTGACTCCGCTGTCCTGGCGTCGTGAGGGAGTTTGTTCCACCATTGGGGGCCAGAGCAGCGAACAGTTTTGACTGGGCTGAGCGGGAACTGTACTTCCTCAATGGTAGGGAGGCGAGCAGGCCAGAGGTGGATGAACGCAGTGCCCTTGCTTGGGTGTAGGGCCTGATCAGAGCCTGGAGGTACTGCGGTGCCGTTCCCCTCACAGCTCCGTAGGCAAGCACCATGGTCTTGTAGCGGATGCGAGCTTCAACTGGAAGCCAGTGGAGAGAGCGGAGGAGCGGGGTGACGTGAGAGAACTTGGGAAGGTTGAACACCAGACGGGCTGCGGCGTTCTGGATGAGTTGTAGGGGTTTAATGGCACAGGCAGGGAGCCCAGCCAACAGCGAGTTGCAGTAATCCAGACGGGAGATGACAAGTGCCTGGATTAGGACCTGCGCCGCTTCCTGTGTGAGGCAGGGTCGATTTCACTCTGCGGATGTTGTAGAGCATGAACCTACAGGAACGGGCCACCGCCATGATGTTGGTTGAGAACGACAGGGTGTTGTCCAGGATCACGCCAAGGTTCTTAGCGCTCTGGGAGGAGGACACAATGGAGTTGTCAACCGTGATGGCGAGATCATGGAACGGGCAGTCCTTCCCCGGGAGGAAGAGCAGCTCCGTCTTGCCGAGGTTCAGCTTGAGGTGGTGATCCGTCATCCACACTGATATGTCTGCCAGACATGCAGAGATGCGATTCGCCACCTGGTCATCAGAAGGGGGAAAGGAGAAGATTAATTGTGTGTCGTCTGCATAGCAATGATAGGAGAGACCATGTGAGGTTATGACAGAGCCAAGTGACTTGGTGTATAGCGAGAATAGGAGAGGGCCTAGAACAGAGCCCTGGGGGACACCAGTGGTGAGAGCGCGTGGCGAGGAGACAGATTCTCGCCACGCCACCTGGTAGGAGCGACCTGTCAGGTAGGACGCAATCCAAGCGTGGGCCGCGCCGGAGATGCCCAACTCGGAGAGGGTGGAGAGGAGGATCTGATGGTTCACAGTATCGAAGGCAGCCGATAGGTCTAGAAGGATGAGAGCAGAGGAGAGAGAGTTAGCTTTAGCAGTGCGGAGCGCCTCCGTGATCCGTGTAAAGGAAAGAATGAATGGGGCCACGTATCGTGAGATTTTGAGTGAAAACCTCCTTCCATCAGCAAGGGCATTGAAGATGAAACGTGGCTGGGTCTTTCAGCATGAAAATGATCCCAAACCCACCACCCGGGCAACGAAGGAGTGGCTTCGTAAGAAGCATTTCAAGGTCCTGGAGGTGCCTAGCCAGTCTCCAGATCTCAACCCCATAGAAAATCTTTGGAGGGAGTTGAATGTCCATGTTGACCAGCAACAGCCCCAAAACATCACTGCTCTAGAGGAGATCTGCATGGAGGAATGGGCCAAAATACCAGCAACAGTGTGTGAAAACCTTGTGAAGACTTACAGAAAACGTTTGACCTCTGTCATTGCCAACAAAGGGTATATAACAAAGTATTGAGAAACTTTTGTTATTGACCAAATACTTATTTTCCACCATAATTTGCAAATAAATTCATTAAAAAATCCTACAATGTGATTTTCTGGATTTTTTTCTTCTCATTTTGTCTGTCATAGTTGAAGTGTACCTATGATGAAAATTACAGGCCTCTCTCATCTTTTTAAGTGGGAGAACTTGCACAATTGGTGGCTGACTAAATACTTTTTTGCCCCCCTGTAGGACTCGTTTTACTGTGGATACAGATACTTTTGTACCGGTTTCCTCCAGCATCTTCACAAGGTCCTTTGCTGTTGTTCTGTGATTGATTTGCAGTTTTCGCACCAAAGTACGTACATCTCTAGGAGACAGAATGCATCTCCTTCCTGAGCGATTTGATGGCTGAGTGGTCTCATGGTGTTTATACATGCGTTCTATTGTTTGTACAGATGAACGTGGTACCTTCAGGCATTTGTAAATTGCTCCCAAGGATGAACCAGACTTGTGGAGGTCACAATATTTTTTCTGAGGTCGTGGCTGATTTCCTTTGATTTTCCCATGATGTCAAGCAAAGAGGAACTGAGTTTGAAGGTCGGCCTTGAAATACATCCACAGGTACACCTCCAATTGACTCAAATTATGTCAGTTAGCCAGAAGCTTCTAAAGCTATGACATAATTTTCTGGAATTTTCCAAGCTGTTTAAAGGCACAGTCCTTGGTGTATGTAAACTTCTGACCCACTGGAATTGTGATACAGTGAATTATAAGTGAAATAATCTGTCTGTAAACAATTGTTGGAAAAAATGACTTGTGTCATTCACACAGTAGATGTAATAACTGACTTGACAAAACTATAGTTTAGGGATAGCCCCCTTTTTAAAAATGTTCTCCTAAATGACATACCCAAATCTAACTGCCTGTGGCTCAGGCCCTGAAGCAAGGATATGCATATTCTTGGTACCATTTGAAAGGAAACACTTTGGAGTTTGTGCAAATGTGAATTGAATGTAGGATAATATAACACAATAGATCTGGTAGAAGAAAATACAAAGAAAAAACCAACCGATCTTTTTCTACCACCATTTTTGAAAGGCAAGAGAATAGTTCTAGTCATTACTCTGGTTGTAACTCCAATAGTGTCCACAAGATGGCAGTAGTGTATGTGCAAAGTTTCAGATGGATAACTTGAAGAATGTGTAAACAACAAGACTTTCAGTGTAATGTCCCAAAGTACAGGATACACTACACACCTAATGATATAGTGAAGTCTTGTTACCTTCTAGATACTCTGAGGAATAGATACAAACATCATTTGACTTGTTGAAACAACGTTTATGGTGAGATTTTCACAGATTCCTTTCTTTGCAAATTGAACGAGTGGAAATACAAAATCGATAATGCATGCTTTATGGACCTTTTTAGGATATGAAAAAGGATTTAATCTAACAAAACAACACTTCATGTTATATCTGGAACCCTTTGGGTGATAAATAAGAGAAAGATTTCAGAATGTAAGTACACATTTCACCTTCAGATGTGAATTTATCAAACCTATCGCGATGAAAAATAATTTTGTTAAGAGCTCTCCTCAAACAATAGCATGGCATTTTTTTCGCAGTAATAGCTCCTGTAAATTGGACAGTGCAGTTATATTAACAAGAGTTTAAGCTTTCAGCCGATATAAGACACTTATTTCTCTAAAAATCTGCAATCTTGACAACGTGCTGCATGATTTACAACTGTCCCGTTGACGGAACGCCGATCCTTAAGAAGTTGTGGAGTTGTTGAAAAATGAGTTTTAATACACAACTTATGTGTATGTAAACTTCCAACTTCAACTTCATATAAAATACAGGGAAATCACGTTTTTGACTGAACAGGGCCTTTAAGCTTTGTCGTTAGTTGAGTAGATACTCTGAGGGATCTTAGCAAATGTCAATTTGCTGCTAATGTTAGACTTCAAGATCAATTAGAAACTTAAACGGATTCTGTTAGTGTCGGTGTTACGGATACAGGTATCCTGTGTGTGTGTGTGTGTGTGTGTGTGTGTGTGTATGTATCCTGTGTTCTTTTCTCTCCTTCTCCACTCACAGGTGAAAATCATCACTCCCCAATCAGTGACCAATCAATCATCAATCAGAAGACACACCTCCTCCTGTTACCTACCCAATCACAGTTCTTTGCTCTCGAGCTTAATCTCTCTGTAAATGCCATATGTCTGGAGATCCCTCTGTTTCACTCTCTCCTACTATGTCTCTCTATCGCTCTTTATGTATTGAGCTATCTTTTGTTTGAGCACCTCCATATCACTTTTTACTCACGTAATACCTGTGAGTATTGTTTTTGGTTATGGCGTTTGTGTTTGTTTGCTGGTGGGCAAAGGGGAAACGGGGGGGAACCAAGACAAAGGGGGAACCAAGACAAGTCGCCCACGGGCATATACTACCCGTAGGTAAACTTTGTTAAAAACACTAGCTAGAACTGGACGGACCACCCACTGTATTTTTGGTTAGTTCGTTAGCAGTTGTTGAAATAGGCTAGTCTAGCTTAGGGGTGTTTTGGATGCTTATTGTTTCTTTCCTCAGCCCCTTTTCCCCCCCCCCCCATATTACCGTGTTTTCTAATAAACCATTAGTTTGACGGTAATTTAGTTGTCTGTGGTTATTTCGTTCTCATTTTTACTTATTCACTATTATAATTTGCATGAGTTATGTTACGGGACTCGTTACCATCCCCCCCAGACTGTCGGGCCAAAAGGGATTCGTAACAGTCGGCATTAATAACCAGGATCAAGATCAAGATGTCTGTGGCCAGAACATATGTGATATTTTCTTTGCAAAGGGAAACATTGAAGGAAACCGCATATCAACTAATCAACTAAAAGACAGGCGACCTTATAATACGTCAATCATCAATAATAGTTTATTCATACTTACATTAGTGAAAATAGAAAAAAGTTATTGAAATGAATTCAACAATGTCAAAGTATCTTGTGACTTGAGATGAAATATGGTAGATGGCAGTACACCATAATGCCCGTCGTAAAATTAAGTGATTTGGCTAAGACACACATGAGTATTTGTAAATGGTCTAATAGGTGTTTTTTTTAAACAGCAATAGCTGGAACAGTTAATTCTTTATAAACCATGTCTCTCATAGTGAGTTTTTCTGATTTTCTTAGATTCTCTGGGGAAGGGTCAATCAAAGCAACTTCAATCTTCATATATGAATGTTCTGCATGAGCTGTGCCTATTAAAAGTCATACATAATGCATTGAAAATATAGCTGCAAAATTCTGAGAAATAACATTTGAAAATTAGACCGAAGGTCAAAATGGTAACATTGATATAATTTGATGCAGAAATGCTTAACTTCAATTTGAAATGGGAAATATCCGAGTGAATATTTGCTTGTGCGTATGCATATGCTGAATAGAAAATCAAAGGGTGCAGTAAGCATGATGAATATAGAAGAGATGTATATATGCCTGACTATTTTCCACCCCCTATTTGTGGATGACCTTTTTTGAACTTGTTTTTCATTTCGTTAAAGAATAGGTCACCATATTCAAAGGGTAGAGACCCCATTTAAATTAATAATAACTTTGGCATATTGTAGTTCAGTACAAACTCCTCATTCCACCTTTTTTGACACTTTTCGTTTTGTCTTGTTAGAAGGTAGCACAGGTGCATACAAAGCTCTATACTATTTTATTGGTTGGTCATCTTCATCGTTGCTCAGTCTCAACTAAAGACTCTTCAAAATGAACATTTTGGATTTGGTTCATGGTAGCCTAAATGACCTATGGGGGCTGGCATAATAGACACTGTATAATATTAGATGATGTCAATCCTGACAACTGAATCATAATAGTTTTCAAGTTCGCTATGTCACTTTCAATTGCCTTCACCTCACTGCACAACTGTGATTGTCTTGGATGGGAAAGTACTGTTTCATCACCTAGACCGAGAGACGGATTGTTCCCAGCAGGGTATGCAGCCCTTTTGCTCTTACCAGCCACAGGGAGAACTAGGCTTTGGTAAAGGGACTAGGATACTACCCTGACAAAACCTCACCGATTTTATCCGCACAATTATTGACAGTTATTTATTAAATATGTTTTGTTTCTCTCTGTGTACTCCCCCCCCCCCCTCGAGACATTAATCCATCCTAGAATAGACAGTCAAATGTTAGATGAGAACGTTCCCCAGTAACCTAAATGTCAGGCCACCAGTGGTCTAGTTTATTCTGTGTGATATCCTAAAGCATAAAGGAATATAGACTTTAAAATTGAGGTCAAAGTGTCTCCAACTACTCTCAAAGAGGAACTTGGATATATTCTTATCTCAGAGGAGGAGTAGCTTGCACAGCCAAAGTAATGGGGGAAAGGATGAAGACAAACTACAGCTTGTGACCAAAATATACTGTAGAGGTGAGACATTTTCATTAAGATTGGTGTTTTTCATTTTAAAACCACGTAACCACATCCTCTTAAAACAATGCCAGTGCATTGGGAAGATAGAGTATTTAGTGTTCCTTCATAAAGTTGACAATATAACAAACATTTATCCTAATGTTCTAGGAATGCCATTTTGTCACTTTTGTAATCTTTTACGTCTGCATTCCTCTTTATCCGAAAAGAAGAATCTGTCCCTGTCTGACGCATTATCGCATAAACAATATGTCATTTATTACGGGTTACATCACACCTTAAGAAAACAGGCAACAATGTGCCATCAGCTGTAAACATTTTCCCTAAAGTTCATCTTCCAAAGGACATGTTACATTTGAGTTGAGACATAAATTAATGTGGTCCTAATTTAGGAACAAAAGCAGCGTAAACTGCTGTAGGACACATTGTTTCGGTCAGCTCATTAATTGGCTGGCAATTAAGGGAACAATTCCCCCCAGGAAGTTTTTTTCTTCAGCAAATGTACAGTATTTCTGCGTCATACTGCACTCTTGGATCTATTAGTCACAGTGTTGTGTGTCAAAAAAAAAGAAGGCTTTTGCTTGAAGACTTTGTGATAAGTCAGTCATCATTTCAATTCATGCAAGTAAATTGAAGCCGCTTTTGTGGATTAAGCCAGCTAATGTGTGCAGTGTTCCTCCACTGAGAAATAAACAGAACCAAAAAAAGGTGAGGCGTATCATACCATATGATTACTAATACGAGCTCCCTTTGGCGATGAACTCCTATATCGATGCCAACATGAACAACAGTATCCAATTAACACCAAGACAGCAAGCACAGGGAACGAGATGGCATTGGCAGTGGAGTATTGAGTGTCCAATGGATCACATTGTTTTTCATTTTTGGCTTTCATTCGGAGCCAATTGGACTTTAATAACAGGGTTTCATTGCAGGGAAATTAAACCCGAAAGCACCAGAGGAGTGGAGTCTGAAAAATGATGAAATTAAATCTGTGAAATTGGTTGACAATTAAAGTAAACAGTGAGCCAAGTCCCATTCAGGCCTTGCTATGAGGAAAGGGCAGTTTGTTATGTGGAATTATATTCCACATTATGGGGAGGCAACTTAGAATCAAAGTGTTCATTCTATACAAAACACCACTAATTGACTACTCTGTGGTGTTGGAATATGATAATAGTAGCATGTCAGTTCTTTCTGCGGCGATCTTCAGAGGTGTCTATCGCCATTCTATCGCCATTTTCCCTCGCCATTTTTGACTCCCTCGACGGGACTTTTCTATGTTGATCCCACATTTTAGTTACGACCGCCTCTGTATTCACTCTGCATTTACTCCTTACGTGAAAAGTGAAGGTGTGTCAAAACTCTAAATGTGTATGATAAACTTTAAAGCCTGTGGTTCTCAATCCCGAAAGAATGAGAAACAAATACAGCTGCAACCCAACTCATCAAGTTATGCTGGAACACTTAATGAGAATAGTTTTACAATAAGCATGCAATTTCACATACTGTAGTAAATGAGAATATGACACACAATTTTAATACAATTCCATGTTTCACATTTGACTATAACTGCAATCCATTGGAGGTACTGTATCACCCTCAGCCCCCTCTCAGTCAATGCCTCAGCATTAGTATGGAAATAGTGAGAGGATCCAAGGATATGACAAGCAGGAACGTCCCTGTAATTAACTCTAATCCGCTTTAGACCTGCTCGCCAATCTGTTCCCCAAGTCTGGTTGGTACATCCAGCATACAAGCTAGTCACAGCAACCTGCACATTTCAACAATGATTTGAGCACGATTCATACCATACAGAAAGCTGCGTACAAATTGTAAACATGGGCAACTTGTTCACCCTTCGTATCTGTGGTGTGGAGTCTGCAATAACCAGGTCCCAGGCTTAATGAGAACAATAGCAGGATGTTCAAGATTGCACCATATATATATACTACCTTGGCAACATTGAGTTCCACTGATGATTGTTCGTACATAACACTTCTGAAACGCAAAATGTTTGTAATTAGCTGTTGTTGACAGAGACACTGGCTGCTATTTTTTCTTCATAATATTTTTAACACTGGCACTCAAAAGACTGTTGTTTGTGGCATTTGAAAGTACCCAGGACATGGCCCTTCTCAAAGCCATATTTAATCATAGGGTTCCGTTAGAGGTGAAGGTGTGTAGAAATGCCTAGCTCCTAATTACAGACTGTGAAAGCCCCGTAGCACCTAGATGACACTAGTGTCGTTGACTGTTAGACATAATTAGAATTTAGCAAAGGCAATAAAGAGGGCCTGTAAGTCTGCCCAAGTTTCATTTGGTTTGAGAAAACATGGTTGGGTTCACAAACCCAACACATTCAAATAAAATTAAAACATTTTTTAAATAAAATATTCCGTCCCTGTTTCTTTTTTGCATTCTACAGACTAAACAGCATCATCATCACCATCATCAGTGCCTGCAGGCCATTGTTTATTTCAACCACTCTCGTGTGCCATCGCTGTATGTTTTGAGGTCAACTACTGTCGTAGTGTCTGTGTGCTTTATTTTAGGACAAAGGTGACCACAACCTCTACTTTGACAGGGTGAAGAGTGCAGTGCTTGTTGGCCCACTTGGTCCTCTGAGCCCGGACAAAGTGCATGGCTGTGGAGCCTGAGATGTAGTTCCTGGATGAAACATACACAGGGTGATGCAGGTATTCATTATAAACAACCTGCTGTATTTATATTCACAGCAACAGAACATTATTCACTCATTGTTTCCTCTCAAATCTGACATCACATTCATTCACGTGCTATGTTCAACACTCATTGTTTCCTCTCAAATCTGACATCACATTCATTCACGTGCTATGTTCAAAATCAGATATTGACAATTGTTTCAGGAATATTGCCATGTCTTTTTTCACACACCCTTAGGCATTGACGCACAGGGCTACAGTTACAGAAAAACAAAGCGAGTGTGCTGCGAAGCGCATGCAATTCACGCAGTCAAACATCACTTCCTCCTCAGGAAAATCAGATGGATACATATTGACAGAAGGGAAATGTGTCCAGATTGAGTGAAGGAAGTGAAAATGAACTCCCATGCCACATGCTGCTTCTGACCAAATTCAATGTGAAGGCTAACAAACACTTCTCACATTTACTGCATACTCTTCTCTCAGAAACATGGGTATTTTACAACAATGGGGAAGTACAGCTTACAATTCGCAAAGTGAAATATCTTTTATACACTTTTAAATGCAAATCAGGAGATCAGTCACAAGACTGTTTTCAGCTATAGTATAGAAAAGTAGCTATATCCAGCTATATGCAAGTCATCCAACCAGAAGGGATTTGTTTGTGTTTGGCTGTCTATTTTAAACCAGCATCCTGATGATTCGTTATTCATCCATTTCCACTGTGATTGCACATCCTGTGCGACAATATAGACTGAGCTCATTTCAATTTTGTCATGGATAATGCTACTTCAATTTCTGCCGCTGAATCACAACAAAACATCCATCAAACTACCCTCATAATATCATCCCTGACAAGGCATTTAAAAACAAATGCAGAAAACACAGGATAACACTCAATGCTTTGGAAGTGCATTTGAATCAATCTCAGCATCAGTTATTGGACGTTAAATTCACATTCAGCACCAGCTATTCTCCAAATGTATCTCCATCATTACCCAAGATTATACTGATTAACACTGACATTTCATTTCGGTTCTGTAGATGACTTGCAATTGCAATGTTTCTGTGTAACTAAACAAATGTGCACAGTACAATAAAGAGCACAGACAGGATCATTGTGTCATAAAAATCCATATCTTGGGTCTTTGTGCATGCGTGTGTCACTAGCTGACAACTGAGTACCATTGGCGCATTTTTTGACACAGCAAACAGGAATTTGGAATAGATTTTGCAACATGATCTGGTTCTAGAGACCAGAATGAGAGACCACCCTCAGCTTTTTGGGCCATGTTTGGATGAATATGTAGAATCATGGTTTCGATAAAGACTGATGCAGCCATGCCTTGCAGACAGATTTGCTGTGCTTCTTGTCTGAGAAAGCCAAGGCCTCTGTGTATGCATAAATCAATAAATCCGAACTAACAACTTTGCCTGAAACGAACCTGAATGACTTGGAATAATGCAGACGCCCTGACAAGAAGGAAGAGCAGTACACTGCCTTAGAAGACACACACAGATAAATGCTCAATGCCTGTCTTGTAGCTAAAACAAGATAATAAGGACACTGTAACATATACACTAGGAGTCAGGTGAGTTTAATAATGAGTATAAAGCAGCCTAACAAACCAGGAGTACTGAACGTGAACAAAAGCAATACTGATGTAAAACTGAGGGCTAAATAAAGGGGAAGTAATCAAGGTAATGATGAATTCCAGGTGTGCATAACGATGGGGAACAGGTGTGCGTAAATTGGGTTGCCTGGACCAGTGGTTAGTAGACTGGCGACTTCAAGTGCCGGAGAGATGGACCGGGAGTAGGCGTGACAGAAACTCAGCCTATTGACATAATTAATCATGTACAGTAGGCAAGCACATACTCTACTGTATATGGAAGTACATACCAACTGACACAGATATATGTCATGGTAAATAAGCAGCACCATCAATTGTTTCCCATGTATATCTACCTAATAGAGCAGGTGTTGTGCCTGATAAGAAAATTAAATATTAGCCAATAACTCACAATATTGGCAACCAAAACTGGAGGCTTTCTATTTTTGATTGTATAAAATGTATATTTATAACTGACGCCTAATATGGACAAAGGCCCAGCGGTTATCATTTAAGGAAAACCACTCTCTTCTTGTACATACTTGTCTCCCCTCCACCATGTATTAATAGATCACGATAAAGTGCTTTGGCTCTCTCCTGATCCCTTAGATATCAATAATAGGCGTTTTAAAGTCAAATCAATAATTTAGAGCAAAAGGAATATAATTGCCTCCATGTTATCATGTAAAACAGACCCTTGAGTCCAGCTACATAATTCAGCTGAAACAAACAGTGTCCAGTTCTATACAGTGTAGAGCTAATATAGCTAATCAAGAGGTTATTAAAGGACATAAATTAAGAACGGTATGTCTTTGTCTCGTTGCCCATTCGATCTTGAGCTTTAGCTACAATAATTTTCTACTAAGAGAGGAAAAACGAACAACAAAATTACCAGAACCTGTTAAAGGACTAGTTCACTACTTTACAATTTGATGTTAGATGGTTCCTTAACCTGAAAGTAGTTTATGGACCAGGAGAAACTGTCATCCATGGTTAAGTTATCTTTAAACAGCCATTACGAACTTTAGCCACCGCTAAAAACCTATGGAAGTGATGGGGGTATATGAGCATGTTTGGAAAAACAAGCTCAAATCAACTCCATATTTGGTTTGGCCATAAACAAAAAACAACATACTCACAAGCCTCCCATCACTTCCATTGATTGTTAGTTAATGCTGGCTAAAGTTAACTCAAGTTTATAATATATAAAGAAATCTGTACCCTGGGTTATAGTTACTCCTGCTCCCTCCCTCCGGCGCTCCACGTTGCAGGTCTACTAACCACCGGTCCTGGCAACCCACATTGCGCACACCTGGGAACAATCATTGCCGCACACCTGCTCCCATCACTACGCACACCTTCTCATAATTATCTCCTTGATTACTCCCCCTTTATTTAGCCCTCAGTTGGTATTGTTCTCTTTCACGTTCAGTACACTTCTTGTGTTTGTTCTTGTTTATCCTTTCATTATTAAACTCACCTGCTTCCTGGTTATACATCGACTACGTTCAGGGTGAGGAATCATCTAACATCAAGTTGTAAAATAGTGAACTACTCCTTGAACAATAGCACCATAGGCTAATAGTGGAAACTACTACCCTGTGAAAACAGGGGTGCCCTGTCAAAATGTAAAGTATATGCCTCTTATTTATGGAACATCGATAATATGTACGTTATGTCTGCAACTTGGCCCTTTGATTAACTCACTTCATTTGGATCATCTCTCTGGGGCTTGCCCTCCGACCCCAGCTTCAGAATGCACTGCAAGCTGGCTATTTGTGGCTTTGCCCATAATAATCACTTTTGAGAAACAAATCTCATAAAAATCTGAAACAATTTCATACCAAACGTTTTAACCATTTGTTATTCTTCTTGAACTCACAATGCCTGATGTTGTTGGGCCAGACGACCAACAAGGGCAACAACATTACAATGGCAGTTTCAAGGGTAACTTCAATAACAGAACCAATGAAAGTACAAAGCAAAATGTCTCCTTACACAAAACGTGTAACAGAAAAATGCAGCAGATTCCAAAGTAGAGAACGTAATAGACTTTCAATCTTCTCTTTACAGAGGCAACCCTAATGACTCCTCGTCGATACGAGGGAGGATCCTCTGAAGCAAAATAGAGTAATTACTAAGAGACGTTCTCATCATTAAAATAGCTACCTTTGACATGGGCACCTACTTTATTGATCCCCTGGCCTTGCAGACTGAACCACATCAAAGTCTAGGCCTGGTGAAAAAGCAAGATGTGTCAATATTGTCGCTTATGGAATATTTTTGGGGATTTTTCCATGAGAATTCCTGTCTCCTTGTTTAACTTTATCACGTTTATCCAAGACTAATTATCTTTTACTTTCATGCATCGACAGGGAGAGAGCCTTTGAATTACTTGCTCAACTCTTGTCAAGCTCGGCCTATCAAGAGGCAACAGCATGCATTATTCATCTCTACAAAACTCCCTGTGCCGTGTCAGAAACTACATCAACAGCCATGACTAGTCCTCTGATAGCTACAGTGCATTCAGAAAGTATTCATACCCCTTCACTTTGTTCCACATTTTGTTGTGTTAATACCTGAATTGACAATGGATTCAATTGAGATTTTGTGTCACTGGCCTACACCCAATACCCCATAATGTCAAAGTGGAATTAAGTTTGTACACATTTTTACAAATGAATTTAAAATGAAAAGCTGAAATGTCTTGAGTCAATAAATATTCAACCCCTTTGTTATGGCAAGTTTAAATAAATCACATAATAAGTTGCATGGACTCACTCAGTGTTTAACATGATTTTTTTTAACATGATTTTTGAATGACTACCTCATCTCTGTACCCACACATCTGTAATGTCCCTCAGTCGAGCAGTGAATTTCGAACACAGATTCAACCCGGAGGCGCCTCTTCACTGTTGATGTTGAGACTGGTGTTTTGCGGGTACTTGGATTAGCTAACACAACGTGCCATTGGAATACAGGAGTGATGGTTGCTGATAATGGGCCTCTCTACGCCTATGGAGATATTCCATCAAAAATTAGCAGTTTCCAGCTACAATAGTCATTTACAACATTAACAATGTCTACACTGTATTTCGAATCAATTTTATGTTATTTTAATGGACAAAATATGTGTTTTTCTTTCAAAAACAACGACATTTCTAAGTGACCCCAAACTTTTGAACAGTAGATTTGACAAAAATGCTTTATAAATTTGACAAAAAATGTACAAAAAAAACCCCATCTACATAACGACACTATAAGTCTATATCTATTCAGCATTCATCTTAAAAACACAACACTTATACAAATTCAACATACTTTGCTTGTATCAAAAACGTTTTTCCGGCCCTCTCTCTCTTGCTGTTTCATTGTAAATGTGTTGAGGTCTCTAGACATTGATGCTCACATAATGCTCTTATGTGTTTAATGTTGCTTTGCTCCTTACATGGTGTGTTTGCCATCGTAACCATGCAAACCGTTTTTTATTCAATGAAGATGGTCTTGTATAATTAACAGGCATATATTCTGTGGAACTGAATGCATTATGATGACTTGGCTAGTAGAGCCTGGGTCTTTTACATTAGAAGGTGCAAGCTTTTCCCAAGTCATCTGACTGTCAGCTCAGCTGTTGTTACCATGGCACCCCTGGCTGGTAAAGGAGGAACCACAAACTGATGCAGACAGCAAATGCAAGAATAGAATAAGAATAGAGAAGAATGGCTGTGTTCTTTGCATAATTTGGAAGCCATTTTGTGAAGACTCATGAGTACAATGTGCCAAGTCCAGTTAAGTGAATTCACCTCAATATGTGAATTTGAAATAAATTGACATGCCATATCTTTGAGACAGAACTGTTCAAATTATGTACATTACAGTTATTGTATCCAACGTTCCCACATCATTTGGATAATTGTGTCAAGATAAAGAGAGTATATAGTAGATAATTAAGTTCCGAGAAGGGCAGGATATGAATTGAAACAGGCTATCATAGAGAAACCTTGCACATTAAAGTAAATGGAACTTAAGAAGAATAGAACAAAATAATAACTGGCTTATTTCATTAAAAATAATGCATTCACAATTATTTACTTCTGTCATAAATGTTTTTCCTTTTGCTAAAATTCATTAAGGGAATACAATTCAATTACAGCTGTAACAGTTTAGAATCACAAAGGACAACAATAAAACAGAATTATCTCAGAACCCAAAGTCTTTGAGAATACTGCTGAAACGAGATTCTCCAAGCCCACTTTCTTTGTCACATGTGTCTTTGATAGACATGGTGCTGGATCCAAAGAGTTTGGGAGCTTTTCACCGGAGTTTGAGGCAGCTTGTGGAAACCATTTATTGTGTGGAAAGTATTGGCAGCTCCCCCCCCCCCTCGAGGACTCAGCAAACTTCTCCTGAATGAAGGGGAAATATCAAACACCATCCATATCAGTACTCATTGCTTGTTGTTTCACAGCAGTAGAATTACAGTGGAGCTTTTTAGTCTCTTACCACCAGTTAGCAGTGTGCATTGCACAGCGCTGAGCGTAACACGTCTGTGGGGTCGAATTGAAGTCCGAACAACAGATTGTCTTTGCTCATCCTCCAGGTGGAGTGAAGTACGCAGCGATCTCAATGTCAGTCGCTGGAGTCAAAACCTTTGTCTAATCAAAAAGTCGACCTAACGACACCTCTCACAATGGAGGAATACCAAGCGATGGCTTTCTGGCATCAGAACATACATACTAATTGTGCCCCCTGGACTCAGACTAATAGTGACATAACTAAAAACATTAGTTTCAATGTCACATGCACAAGTACAGTGAAATGCCTTTCTTGCAAACCCCAAAACGCAATAATCAATAACAATGTAATACTAGAAAAAAATACATGAGAAATAAGAAGAAGACAATAAGTAATTAAGTAAGCATACTATATACAGGGTCAGTTCCAGTACCATATTTACAATGTGCAGGGATACTGGAGTGATAGTGGTAGATATGTATAGGGGTAAGGTGACTAGCCAACAGAATATAAGATAAACAGAGTAACAGCAGCTTGTGTGTGTGTGCGTGTGTATAGATTCAGCATAAATGTATGTGTTAGTGAGCAGATGATAGTGTGTGTGTGTGTGTGTGGGGCCCTGTGAGTGGGTAGGGCCCTGTGAACGGGTAGGGCCCTGTGAGTGTGTATAGAGACAGTGCAAAAATAAAAGGTCAATTAGGATACAAGGTTAACTCAGTCTGTGTAGCTATTTTGTTAGCTATTTATCAGTCTTACTACTTGGGGATAGAAGCTGTTCAGGAGCCTGTAACTGCTTGCCGTGCGGAAGCATAGAGAATAGTCTATGGCTTGGTGGTTGGAGTCTTTAACAATTTTCCGGGCCTTCCTACCACACTGCCTGATATAGATGTCCTGGATGGCAGGGAGCACAGCCCTGTGATGTACTGGGCTGTCTGCATCACTCTCTGTAGCGCCGTGCAATCAAGTGCGGTGCTATTGCCATACCAGGCAGTGATGCAGCCAAATGCTCTCAAAGGTACAGTTGTAGAACTTGTTGAGAATATGAGGGCCCAAGCCAAACTTTTCTGTCGCACCGTCTTCATGACTCTGCGCGCTTTTGGACCATTTTAAGTCTAGTGATTTGGACACCGAGGAACTTGAAGTTCTCAACCTGCTCCACTGTTGCCCCATCGATGTAGTCCACGATCAGCTAATTGGTCTTACTGACATTGAGGGAGCGGTTGTTGTTCTGGCACCACACTGCCAGGCCACTGACCTCCTCCCTATAGGCTGACTCATCATCTCCAGTGATCAGGCCTATCACCGTCGTGTCGTCAGCAAACTTGATGATGGTGTTGGAGTCGTGCGTGGCCAATCAGTCCTGGGTGAACAGATGGGGACTAAGCACACAGCCCTGTAGGGCCGCTGAGTTGAGAGTCAGCATGGTGGAGGTGATGTTGCCGACCCTCACCACCTGGGGTAGGCCCGTCAGGAAGTCTAGGATCCAGTTGCAGAGGGAGGTGTCCAGACCCTGAGTCCTAAGCTTGGTAATGAGCTTGGAGGGGACAATAGTATTGAATGCTAAGCTTTAGTCAATGCACAGCATTCTCACATAGGTGTTCCTCTTGTCCAGGTGGGAGAGGGCAGTGTGGAGAGCAATTGAGATTGCGTCATCTATGGATCTGTTGGGGCAGGATGCAAATTGGAGTGTGTCTAGGGTGTTTGTGATGGTGGAGTTAATGTGTGCCATAACCAGCCTCTCAAAGCACTTGATTACATGAATACAGAAGTGAGGCCAGTAGTCATTGTAGCATGAAGTCTTAGAGTTCTTAGAGACAGGAATGATGGAGGTCATCTTAAAACATGGGGATTACAGACTGGGACAACGAGAAAATTGAAAATGACCGTGAATATGCCTGCCAGTTGTTCTGCGCATGCTCTGAGATCGCACCCTGGAACGCCGTCAGGCCCCGCGGCCTTGCGGCTGTTGACCTGATTAGAGACCTTTCTCACATCAGCCTCGGAGGGCAAGATCACCCCAATCCTCTGGGTCGGTGACGGCCCTCTCACCCAGCACGATGCCATCGTTGTCAAAGCATGCATAACATGCACTGTGTTGGTCTGGTAGAGAGGCATTGTTAGGCAGATCACAGTTGGGTTTTCGTTTGTAATCCGTATTAGCTTTAGCCCCTGCCACATGCGGTGGGCATCGGAGCCTGTGTAATATGATTCAACCGCATTCCTATATTGTCCTTTTGTTTGTTATACCTCAGATTTACATCACTCTATATCATCCATAGGTTCATATCCATACGCATTAATGAATGACTTGCCTCGTAAATAATGCAGCAATATGGTTAATGCCCTGAATGTTAATAATGTTCACAACTTTATAACTCTCATGTGCGACGCAAAGGCAAGCTCATTTGACTTGCCAGTTGTCATCGACTATCACCAACAGTGTTCTGTTAAGCTGTGATTAAAAGGCCCAATCTGTAAGATTTCCCACTGTTCAATGGCAACTTAATGATATATATATACCAGCCGGATCAACCTGTTGAAATAACAGATTGTGCCTTTAGGAGGTATCTGGATTCCTCAGTAAGGGCTTCAGGGTGATTCCCTTCAGTGAGAGACAGGTTTGATTCTCATCCAGCTCATTCCTGGCATTTCTGAGTGCTCGGCAGCCCCTTATGCCTGTCACCCATCCATAATTTCTCTTGACAATCGATTACATCTTAAACTTTAAAGTTCAATGTAATTAGTAATTATTCTTAATGTTTGAGCTGAGAATAATAGTGCATCTTAACCCTAATGGAAGAATGTGCCATCTCAGGCAACCTTTCCTGAGTGAATGCATGCGTCACTCTCACTAATGTAGGATAAAAGGAAACGGTCATTTGTCCACTCAACTTGTTTTGTTAAAAAAAGTAACACACTTTTCCGATTCTCCCCCCCCCCAAAATCCAGATAGTCCCTTGTCAAATAGATGTTGGATTGAACCCTCATCAGAGCTGTCTAAATTAAAGAGTTGCTTTGAGGGCATCAATTACATGATACACCTACCGTGGCCTCTTGATTTCTATACTCCCAGTGCCACGCGATAACAATTCAATGTCAACTATCTTCAAAGCTATGAACTCTGCATGGCTGGAATGGAAAGGCTAATCAGCCAATTTCCATTGAAAAGATGAAAAGACAGTCAGTGTCTGTTTATCCTGTCATTTTAAACCCCTTCTTCTCGCTATATGATTGGCAGCAATAAACAAATATACGGTGCTGGATGCTGCAGTATGGTGCAGTATGGTGCTGGATGCTGTAGAGCAGATATGATTTTTATGGAATGAAAAAGTTTTCAAAGATTTCATGAACATTAAGATCATGCCTTAGATTGTTAGCAAGTGAACTTCAAAGCCAAACCCGAATGCCTTTTTTTGTAAGTTCCTGTGGCAATTAGACAAAACAAGAAACATCCCCGAGCAAATCATGTTTATGCCACTCTGTATCCACACACACTTTCAGAATATCTTATTAAACACCAGTTGATTATTTTCCCGAGGATAAAACGGGTTTGAAATTGAATTTCTCTGCATGTTTTATTTAGTTTACTGCATATATACATTAAGATTACGTAGTAATTTGCAGTTATCCTCTTTTCCTCTTTGCAAATGAATCAAAATATCCTTGGCAGAGGCAATGCAAAAGACAGATTAAGTTTAATTAAATGCTCCATTTGGTTAAACATCGGGTGAATAAAGTAGTGATGTGCAACTTTTTTTTATTTTTACTTCTTCATATTGAGCCATATGCAGTGTGATGACAAACTGGTACTGCATATCCTATGGTGTTGGCACATTCTCAACACATTCTGATTCTGAAGAAAAATCAGTCATGCCATGTTTAAATTCAATTCTGATTCAAGTGAAGTGCTGTACCTCAGAAATGCAAATCTTAAAAATAAAAAAAATCATAGCTAAACAAGACCAAAGTGTCATTTAAAACAGGTCACATGTATAATTCAAAGCTCTTGTGTAACAGCAAGAAGAGTCGTTTCCCCCCTTCATTTGTAGACCTCCCGCTGCTTTCCCTTCTGAAAGAAATGTTAGATGTCTTAACAAAAAGTCTTGTCTCCTGCTGCTAGCCTGAGAACTATCACCAAAGGTGAGTCAACAGGAATGACCAGCAGAGCACCGTGGGAGCTCTCTGGTTCTCTAGACAGCCAGTCAGAATGGTTTAGCAACCAACACACCTCCATAAACACAGGGGAGGCTGTTACAACATACACTTCTCTGTACTGATTCGGGCCATATAGTGGAACTTACTGTAGTGCTGTGTCAAGTTCTGCCTTCAGCATCCTTAGAGAGATGAATGGCTACATGTAGTCCAAAAGACTCCCTAGTTTACACTGTGAGTTCCTAAGTAATCCAGGAGAGCATCCAGCTATAACCAGAGACGCAAAGTGAGGGAATTTCTCTTCAAAAGGGTTTGGATTTGATAGGCAGGGATCATTTAAAGCAATTAAGACTTAGCATGAAGGTCTGAAGGGGATGAACATTTGTACACTTCAGTGACTTGTCAATAATATTATTTTGGGGGGGGGGGAATAAGTTCTCTTAACCACCAGTGAATTTTAAACAGGAATATTTTCAACTGTACACTTACTTACAAATCAGTCAGGGTTAGAATAAATAATCTGTTCAAATATTTTTCTTGCCCTGAGAGCTCTGTTCTATATCATGTTCAAATGACATGTCATGGGCTAATTTGTAGGAGATAGTTAGAAAATGCAGATAATAAATGTACTTGGTCCATTTTTGTGAATAAATCATCAACACCTCCCATGTTTTCCTTGTAGTGGGACCCAACTAATTTCCCCTGTCTGACAGGTAACGAAGCAAGATGCCCCAGAACTAGCCCTTGCACCATCTGTCTCACCACACGCTCCATTCCAGCAGTAACTTCTCATTTACACTGTCCACCAGCCTGCGATCCAGCCCTGCAACCCCAGAAACCAGTTACACACCTGTCCCTTGACAAGTTAATTAAATGATAGGAATAATTGGTCCATGGCAGAGGATCCTAATAGCTCTGTCAAACTGTCATGCAATTAAAAGAGAAACTTCTAATGGGGACTGTATGGAAGTCCATGTGGCGTATAGGTACTTTATACAGTAAGAACTTATGGGGTTTCAGATACTACCTGAATTAAAGAAGAAACTGCCCTCCATCTCTCTATCCCCTCCCTCTCTCCAAAGATGGAATTCAATTGATCTGCCTTAGACTAGCTGATGAGGAAATCTAACCCTTGAGTACTCCCGGACGGATGTAATTGTGAACATTTATGCTAGAAAGAGAAATGTCTAATTGAAGAGTGAAGTCTGGACACCTGTCTGAAGTCTTTTGCCTGATTTCAAGACTTCATGGTGTAGAGAAAGCTACTTAAGCACCTACTGTTGTATATTGGCAACCTAATGCCTGAACAGGTATGAATATTCAATTGCATGCCTCATTGTACCCTCCCGCATCCTTCAGGAGGGCCTGCACCTAGATGTTTGCAGACAAGTCTCTCAGTGTGTCCGTGCCCAAATGGTGTAGCTGCACCATCAAAACTATGAACTGTGTCATTGATAACACAAAGAAAGACAAACATACATCAAGATATTTCTGGATAAGAGCATCTGATAAATGTGTAAAATGTCAATTCAATTTCATTTAATTGTCAGTGCAGTTATGAATGCTTGGCCAGTCAAGTGGATAATGGCCTAAAAGTCTATTCAACAAGCTAGGGGGTGTGTGTTGGTAATGTTGTTTAACTTCATCCATTTCTTCTTCCAAGAAGTGAATGCAGCGTCCTGATGCAGTGAACTGATTATTGAGTCAACTGTGTTGCTCTAATGCAGTCACATTTGATCTTATGCTTTCTTTGATGTCATACAGATGTGAGCACTGTGAATCAATGCTCTAAAGATAGTGTTTTTGCTGTGTCAAAGCAAGATGAGGGGACTAGAAAATAAATACTTTTTCCAGATTTTTTTTTTCCCCCCACTGTATGCACATCAGAAGTTTCACATTTTGTTAAGCAAAGGTAATCCTTTCACAAATAATAGCCAAGTGTCAGGATCTGCATGCAATGCTTGGTTGGCAACTTTCTTCGTCCTTCTCTAAAGGCCGAATCCTAACTTGACAAGCACCAATTTCTCATGTGTCATCCAACTCTGAACTCATATGACTGCAGACAACATCACTTTACATTCAGGCCCAAGCCACTTCCTGAATTTAACCACTAAAAGAGGCTCCTAATCTCCCGGATACAGGCTTTTAGCATAAAAGCAAATTAACTCATTGCTGACGGAGCCAGGTAGCTCCATCTATTAACAATCCCTGTGGGAATACATTTCCACCACAATCCATGAGAAAGTTTATTGGAAATCCCTAGTGCTGGCTGAAAGAAAGGAAACAGATTAGAAAGTTAACTTCAAACAGTTCCTCTAAAGCAGTGGAAGTTTGTTCACAAGCCAGATGATTAAAGAGGTGATCTCATTTCCATAATTGAATTTGAAGGAATTTATAGTGCCTCCAAATGATTCTTATTTTTGTTTTGCTAAATTGGCTACTATTTACATACAAGCCACCAGCTGTCTCCACAAAGGTAAATTAACCCGCAAGGCATTATGCCTGGCCCTTTCAGCAACAGCAGTAACAAGTGCAAAGGGATTGTAGGAATGCATCTATATATGTGTCAGCAGCACACAGTGTTTAGGGAATAATATTAAAATGTGATCTGAATACCAAAAGAAGAGGATGATCAACAAGTAATGAGGAGAAAACAAAATGGGTCAGCTTTTCACATTTCTCTCCATCAACGGTAGAAACAAATTGGGATTAGAGAAGGTTTCTTCTTTATTAACGTCATGTCAGCATGGCCAGAAATGTGTTCAACAAAGTATACTCAGTCATCACTCTGAAAGAAGAAGTGACATGTTGCCTAAAGGAAACCAAATAAGCAGATGTAATTAATACATTAACATGAACTATCTATTTCATTGGTGCCATAAATACATGCAAATCAAGTCATAATTAGGTTTAAAAATTCCATTTCATGGGATAATCAGACTTCAAAAAACTCCATTTTAGGTATTAAATCAGATTTCAACAAGGATATTAACTCGGTGGTAATTTGAAGGGCATTTATTCATGTAGAGTATATTCAGCCTAAGCCTGAGAGCAGTTGATTAATTAAATAAAATTAACCGTTGAGAGCTTTTATTCAGTAGAAATGTTAAAACACTGTTAGGCACTATGCTAAAAGAAAGATGTTTTGTTTCACCAATTTAGTATGAACAACCCCACTTGAAAGTAAAATGTCTGATTTTTCAAATAATTTGAAAAGAATAGGAATTTAAGAGGTTATCTTCTGTTGTGATCTATAAAATACGTATATATCTCATTCTTTTGCAACTTGTAAAGGCTGTATAATTCTGAAAAGCAGCTGGTAGACATTATACTTGGGGATGGCTGAACACAAAAGCTGGCATCAGAAGTCGTGTCGTGTATCTATTGAATAGCAGGACTATCTTTACATCAGGGTTTGTAAAGATAGCAAAATGCCCATTTATAAACTGGGAGGTTTGAGCTCTGAATGCTGATTGGCTGACAGCTGTGGTATATCAGATCGTATACCACAGGTATGACAAAACATTTATTTTTACTGATCTAATTATGTTGGTAACCAGTTTATAATAGCAATAAGGCACCTCGGGTGTTTGTGGTATATGGACAATATAGCACGGCTAAGGGTTGTGTCAATGCATCGTGCATAATTTTATAATTGGGATTAAAAATTAAAATATAGGACAAAACACACATCACGACATAGAGCGACAACACAACACTACATAAAGAGAGACCTAAGACAACAACATAGCAAGGCAGCAACACATGACAACACAGCATGATAGCAACACAACGTGGTAGAGACACATGGTAGCAGCACAAAACATGGTACAAACATGATTGGGCACAGACAACAGGACAAAGGGCAAGAAGGTAAAGACAACAATACATCACACAAAGCAGACACAACTGTCAGGAAGTGTCCATGATTGAGTCTTTGAATGAAGAGATTGAGATAAAACTGTCCAACTTTTATTAAGAACAGCCCTTGGCCATGGTATACTGGTCATATACAGTGGGGCAAAAAAAGGTATTTAGTCAGCCACCAATTGTGCAAATTCTCCCACTTAAAAAAATGAGAGGCCTGTCATTTTTATCATAGGTACACTTCAACTATGACAGACAAAATTAGAAGAAAGAAAATCCAGAAAATCAGATTGTAAGATTTTTAATGAATTTATTTGCAAATTATGGTGGAAAATAAGTATTTGGTCAATAACAAAAGTTTATCTCAATACTTTGTTATATACCCTTTGTTGGCAATGACAGAGGTCAAATGTTTTCTGTAAGTCTTCACAAGGTTTTCACACACTGTTGCTGGTATTTTGGCCCATTCCTCCATGCAGATCTCCTCTAGAGCAGTGATGTTTTGGGGCTGTTGCTGGGCAACACGGACTTTCAACTCCCTCCAAAGATTTTCTATGGGGTTGAGATCTGGAGACTGGCTAGGCCACTCCAGGACCTTGAAATGCTTCTTACGAAGCCACTCCATTGTTGCCCGGGCGGTGTGTTTGGGATCATTGTCATGCTGAAAGACCCAGCCACGTTTCATCTTCAATGCCCTTGCTGATGGAAGGAGGTTTTCACTCAAAATCTCACGATACGTGGCCCCATTCATTCTTTCCTTTACACGGATCAGTCGTCCTGGTCCCTTTGCAGAAAAACAGCCCCAAAGCATGATGTTTCCACCACCATGTTTCACAGTAGGTATGGTGTTCTTAGGATGCAACTCAGCATTTGTTGTCCTCCAAACACGACGACTTTAGTTTCTACCAAAAAGTTCTAGTTTGGTTTCATCTGACCATATGACATTCTCCCAATCTTCTTCTGGATCATCCAAATGCTCTCTAGCAAACTTCAGATGGGCCTGGACATGTACTGGCTTAAGCAGGGGGACACGTCTGGCACTGCAGGATTTGAGTCCCTAGCGGCGTAGTGTGTTACTGATGGTAGGCTTTGTTACTTTGGTCCCAGCTCTCTGCAGGTCATTCACTAGGCCCCCCCGTGTGGTTCTGAGAATTGAACCCTGTGGCACCCCCATAGAGACTGCCAGAGGTCCGGACAACAGGCCCTCCGATTTGACATACTGAACTCTATCGGAGAAGTAGTTGGTGAACCAAGCGAGGCAATCATTTGAGAAACCAAGGCTGTTGAGTCTGCCAATAAGAATGTTGTGATTGACAAAGTTGAAAGCCTTGGCCAGATCGATGAATACGGCTGCACAGTAATGTCTCTTATCGATGGCGGTTATGATATCGTTTAGGACCTTGAGCGTGGCTGAGGTGCACCCATGACCAGCTCTGAAACCAGATTGAATAGCAGAGAAGATACAGTGAGATTCGAAATGGTCAGTAATCTGTTTGTTAACTTGATTTAAAGACCTTAGAAAGGCAGGGTAAAATAGATATAGGTCTGTAGCAGTTTGGGTCTAGAGTGTCTCCCACTTTGAAGAGGGGGATGACCGCGCCAGCTTTCCAATCTATGGGAATCTCAGACGATACGAAAGAGAGGTTGAACAGGCTAGTAATAGGGGTTGCAACAATTTCGGCAGATAATTTTAGAAAGAGAGGGTCCAGATTGTCTAGCCCGGTTGATTTGTAGGGGTCCAGATTTTGCAGCTCTTTCAGAACATCAGCTATCTGGATTTGGGTGAAGGAGAAGTGGGGGAGGTTTGGACGAGTTGCTGTGGGGAGCGCAGTGCTGTTGACCAGGGTAGGGGTAGCCAGGTGGAAAGCATGGCCAGCTGTAGAAAAATACTTATTGAAATTCTCAATTATTGTGGATTTATCAGTAGTGACAGTGTTTCCTAGCCTCAGTGCAGTGGGCAGCTGGGAGGAGGTGCTCTTATTCTCCATGGACTTTACAGTGTCCCAGACCTTTTTTGAGTTTGTACTACAGGATGCAAATTTCTTTTCGAATAAAAGCTAGCCTTAGCTTTCCTAACTGACAGTGTATATTGGTTCCTAACATCCCTGAAAAGTTGCATATCACAGGGGCTATTCGATGCTCATGCAGAACACCACTGGATGTTTTTGTGCTGGTCAAGGGCAGACAGGTCTGGAGTGAACCAAGGGCTATATCTATTCCTGATTCTACATTTTTTGAATGGAGCATGCTTACTTAAGGTGGTGAGGAAGGCACTTTTAAAGAACAACCAGGCATCCTCTACTGACGGGATGAGGTCAATGTCATTCCAGGATACCCCAGCCAGGTCGATTTACCAGAGCCCTATCAGCGCTCTGGTAAAACTCCAGGCACTTCATTTACACTACATTACAGAAACTAGTGAAACGCAGCATGTCCCTGAAGCTGGAAATTGAGGACTCTTCAAAGACATGAATGGGAGGGCAAATGATTAGACACAAGGTAGCCTAAACTACATGGAGACTAGGAGAAAGTCCTGGATCGTCTTACCAAGGCAATGCAACAATATTGGAACACGGAATGCCAAAACAATGCATTTATTCACGATTGTGTTAGGCCTCTACCTTTCACCTCGAAACATGTCTAGTTTACTTCAGAAGTTCCTTGCACACTTTCCTGCTGGAGCAGGTGAAACCTTCACACGTAATGTGGTTAATCGTACCACAATGACCTCTGCGTCGGCAGCAATAACAAATCGAACTTGAGGTTACCACGGCGGTGGAGAGAAATCTGGACAGACAGTCTGCATCTATTATGTCCCCTCCTACCTACACACAATGCTTGATGGTAAAGGTGACTGGCTCCAAACAACTCTATGGTGGAACTTGTATAGCCGGTGCTAGTCTCATTTATGGCAGTGAGGTTGAAGGAGTATTGAATAGAAATGCCTTGCTCATTCAGTCGGTTCCAAGACATTTAACTGGGCAATATTTGTGTCTTTGGTCTTCAATGATTAGTGAAAAGTCGAGGCATTTGAAAAACATAATTCAAGGTAGAGTTCAGTGGTCGATACCATGTAGACAACGTTTAAAATGAGGTTGATTTGTCACGCACGTACCTAATATTTTTGTGCAGGCTCAGATGTCCACATTACTATTCATTCTATGTGCTGTGTAACACAAGTCATGTGGAACTCAATACGCCAACAATGAACCCTTTACAATCTAGCTGCTGATCACTTATATAACTGAGGAGATAACAGGGAGGTATCGATGGCTTGAAAGTCACAGCTCACTGGCTAATTGTATGAAGGTTTATAATAGCGTCATGGAGACAGGGCCCCTCCACCAATGTATGGTATCAAATATTTGAAACCTTCCATGTGCTTCTTTATGGTGAGGTTATTTTCATCATATTCTCTATTTTAAGAAACATTTGTATCTGTTTCTCCATTCCCCATCACATTTAATTGTGTTCTCAGTCTATTGCACAGTTCTGATACATTTTTTTCTTTGTTCCTGGTAAAATCAGCAGAGTACTTTCAAACCCTGAGAGCCATATAATTACAGAAAGTAGTCAGTGACAAGAGAGACAAACAGGCAAAGTAAATAGTGCCAAATCAACACTACTGTGGGCTTTCATCCCAAGGTATTTAGCTCTGTATCTGAGGGAAATCTCAATCAGTGGCAGTCCACTTGGCAAAAATAATTCAAAACCACATCATTTCAAGCAGAGCATTCAAATGCCAGCCTGATGATGTATTGAAGAGCACATCCCCGCTGTCTGAGAGCGAAGACCAACACTATTTATAATGCACAGCTTCAGTGGCATCAGCCATTTCATTAGTTATGCTGTCCATGGCTCTTTCATCCAGCCTGTTTTCCCTTTATAAGCCCTAAATGAGAGAATGATTACATGTTACTACATGGCTGGCAAAACAGATTATAAGCATTACAAATGGCAAACTGGAATACTTATTATCTCACAAATACCAAATGTACTTTGTACTACTTCAAACATGCCTGACAAAGGACAAATAATAGTTCTGACGTTCACAGAAATTTACTTGAGGAACACGGTGGCTCTGATGACAAGGCCTTGATACATACAATACATTCTGGCCCGTAGATGTTGATATCACCTTGTCTGTGGGCAAAGATGAAAACAGCCAGTACGGAGAAATTGTTGGCCTGCAAATGCACAGCTTATTGATACCTCAAGGGTGCCATCTTCTGGTAGGCTAAATATTTCAGCTCGAGTGAGAAATGAATGATGCATGCTTGATCCAAATTTCTTGTTGGATTTACAGATGTGGCATGGATGGGACTTAAAATAAAATATTTTAGGGAAGGTTTCAAGAATTGTAGATGTTGACTAATGTTAATCATTGTAGAATATCCATCGATTTTAATGAGTTGGTTAAAGATATCATAGCACACTATAGATTTTTTTTTACAAAAAGTACATTCAGGAAAGAGAAATAGAGGGGCTCCTCAAGTGCTTTAGCACCTCAAGCCGTTTTTTGCAGGTGAACAAAGCTTACAACACCCATTCAAATATACAGTCACACTATTTTAATTTTCTCTGTATGACCGGGCAAGGAAAAACAACTCGGACGACTCCTTACGGCTGGCTTTTGGTTTGACTGTCCTGACGTCACGGAACACAGCTGAAAGCTTCTGCTGAAGCTGGTGCGCCAATGCCCCGTCCCAATACTTACAAATGAGAGAGCCACCGGTCTGCAACACCTTCGCAGCCAAGTCAATCAATGACAATGACATTGTGATGAGTTTTTCATGGTCCATCTCCTTGAAACCACTGGCATTGGGTGCCATATCACTCATGATGACATGAGCCTGGGCACCAGGGAGAAGTTCAAGCAGCTTGGCATGTGTGACTGGGTCGGTGATGTCATGATTGGACAGGAAGTGAGCTCCATCTAGAGGTGCTATACGCAGAAGGTCAATTCCAACCACAGTGCCACGGGGGAATTCTCCATCTGGAAGAAACAAAACATGCAAGAAGTCATGAAGTGTGTAACTACTGTCATAACTCATTTTCACAGCTTCTTGTGCTAAAAGGACACTGGATAACACTGTCGAGCCTTGACAATACATTTCACTGATGTCAAACTGATGTTCTACAGATGATCCGAATGCTTGTCACACAGCTCTCCACAAGACCAGCAATGAACTTAAAATGTCAGAAAAGAGAACAATGAGGCAACTGTACATTGATTCCACCCCCAAAAGTAACATTCATATTTACTATAACGGTACTGAGACGGTTCAAGGTTCGGTGGCCAGTTTGGATCAATTTGTCCACTACTTCGACCAAATAAAACCTCTTGTTGCGAAACTTAAAACCTCTCCACTGTCACTACCGACAACAGCCTCCACTCCCTCTGTGCCCTAGTATGTAGTCCCCAGTGTCGCTCTTCCTCCCTCGCCTGCAGCAGACACAGCCCTGAGCATGAATCTCTAACGCGTGACACCAGCAGTACCACAGCATCTTCTAGAGGAGATCAGCCTGGTGCTTCAGCATCGGGATGAGGTTTGGGAGCCGCAGTGTGCAATGAATAATGTTGAGGAGGAAAACCAGGCTCTCAGGATGGAAGTGTGTAGACAGAGAGGAACTGCCCAGCACAGTTAACACCAGCCACATGCACAACCTGCAGAAGGAGCTACATGAGCTAAGGCAGGTCACAGCACAGCTCAACCAGACCTGGCCCATTACAGCACAGCTCTACCAGACCAGGCCCACCTCAACTCAGCCCAACGCTACACTGAACCGACCACTACCCTAGGGTCTAGCAAAACACTGTTGAGGGTAGTGCACCACATGATGCAGTCCACACCATGTATCATTCACATAATCAGCCACACTGTCCTCCATAACACCCTCCTCAATTCCCCCACAACCTCCCTCCCAGGCTAGTTTTGGTTACACTCCCTACTCCCATCCCCGGGACAGGCCTGGGACACTCCTGTCCCCCATAACAGCTCCAGCCCTGCAAGAGGAGCCACACCAAGGCCTCCTGTGCACACCCAGCATGCAGCATTGGCAGCCGCCTCCTTTGGCGGGAGCTTCATCAGGGTGGACTGAGTTCTGCCAACACTGCTCTCCCAGATCCCCCCCCCCCCCAGCATCCAACAACTTGAGGGAGGTCTGTCAAATGCTGTCTACTCTGCTCTCATGTGGGTTGACCAGAGACAGTGGCTAAGTCTCAGCTCACTCAACAAATAGCTGCAGATGACCCTGTGCCTATTAGCTCTTATGGGACAGAGCTGAAAACACCCTCTGACTTTAAATCCCAAGGGTCTTGGGCTGATGCACCTAATTGTGGGAAGTATGATTTTTTTTTGTTAAATGGACACAATTAACATTTGGGTGCAGGACCCGTGTCCTGACATTCTGGTTCTCTCGGAAACATGGTTAAATGGTTCTGTATCTGATAAAGACATTGAAGTAAATTATTATAATGTATTTAGATGTGACAGATTACAGAAAGGGGGAGGAGTGGCCATATATGTCAAATCTCATTTCATGGTGTCCCAATCTTTAAATATTTATATTCCCAATACATTTTAGCTCCTGGTTGTAATGTGCCCATAAACCAGAATACACACTTATTTGTTTCTGGGATTTGTCGCTGCCATGGCGGATGTTATTGGTGTTATATCTGAGAGTTTTTGTCCACAGAGTTGGTCATTTTATTGGATTTTAATCTGGATTGGCTATCCCCGGCATCAAATCAATTTAAGAGCATATACATAGATTAAAAACTGACTCAATTGAGCTCAAAACCTACACGACTAAATGTGAAAAACCCTGTTAACTCCTCATTGATTAATTGAATTCTCACTAATAACCCCGAAAATATATATTTTAGTATTTGCGTATGATCTCAGTGAAAATTGTTCCATAGTATGTATTAGAGATACAAAACAGCAAAATACTAATCGGTGTTTAATTAAGAAGAGACATTAAAACATTTTCTCCTCAAGGGTTTTTAAATGACATGTTCTACTCTGATTTAGCCACTATCTCCCGCATTTTTGGATCTACTGCAATTTCAGCGCACACTTGTCTGAGTGTGCCAGAGCACAGAATAACTGATGACTTTTCGAACACTCAACACCCGTTGAATATGGAAGGTGTCAGCAAACCTCAGCAAAAAGTTGTATTTAAAATCGTTGCCAGCAGCACAGTTACAGTCACCAACCCTCTGAATAACCAGGTCTGCTAGGGCGAGAAGAATGGTCAGAGTGAGGTTCTTTCATTTCTGCCTGGAAGTAGCTAGCCTGCTAGCTAACTTAACCAGTGAGATTGGGTGCTTGACTGCCGTTGTGAGGTCAGAACACTCGGATCAACCCTACTCCTCAGCCAGAGCGTCCAGTGTGCACTCTGAATTTACAAACGGACAACGCTCTGAATGTATGAACGCCCAGAGCGCACTCTGAGCTCTGTCTGGCAATCCAGAATGAATTTATGAACGCACCCCTAGTGAATCTTTGTTTTAAATTTTAAAATGCACTATCTGTGATGTGCTAGATGCCTTGCCTAAGATTGGGCTGTTAAGCTTAATATATTTTTGCTGCAGCTCTCTGCCCCCCTGATTGCTAAATCTGTTTGTTTAACCTGATGATTATATCTGCTGCTATCCCCAAGGTTTGGAAGGCAGCCCATGTACTCCCCCCTTCACCAAGGTGGTGACCCTTGTGACCTAAATAATTATCAGCCTATTTCTAAAAACTTTCTTGCCGAGCTAAAATATTACAATCCTTGATTAATTCTCAGCTAAGAATCTTTGAAATGTATTCTAAATGTTCATCAGTTGGGTTTTAGACCAGTTCATAGCACTATCTCTGCTGCATCTCCAGTTATAAATGATGTGGTTTACTGTATGGATAAAAGGCAACATTGGGCTGCTCTCTACATTGACCTTTTGATACTGTTTATAATTCACTGCTAATTCAGAGGCTTTCCTCAATTGGTCTAGACCAGGCTGAATGTAACTGGTTTAAAAATGACTTGACAGATAGAACTCAATGTGTATCTACTGATGGTGTTAAATCAGGTTTCCTGGATACTATGAAAGGTGTCCCACAGGGGTCGATTCTGGGTCCTGTACTTTTTACTGTTTACATTAACAATATCGACTTGTCTGTAAAAAAAAATATTTTACCTGCACTTGTACACCGATAATACTGTTGTGTATGCTATTGCCCCCATGGGTGACCAGGCTCTATCTGAGCTACAGTCTTTTTTATTTATTTCACCTTTAGTTAACCAGGTAGGTTAGTTGAGAACAAGTTCTCATTTGCAACAGCGACCTGGCCAAGATGAAGCAAAGCAGTTTGACACATACAACAACACAGAGTTACACATTGAATAAACAAACATACAATCAATAATACAGTAGAAAAAGATATATATGGCATGTGCAAATGAGGTAGGATAAGAGAGGTAAGGCAATAAATAGGCCATGGTGGCGAAGTAATTACAATATAGCAATTAAACACTGGAATGGTAGAATGTGCAAGTAGAGATACTGGGGTGCAAAGGAGCAAGATAAATAAATAAATACAGTATGGGGATTAAGTAGATTGGATGGGCTATTTACAGATGAGCCATGTACAGGTGCAGTGATATGTGAGCTGCTCTGACAACTGGTGCTTAAAGCTAGTGAGGGAGCTAAGAGTCTCCAGCTTCAGTGATTTTTGCAGTTCATTCCAGTCATTGGCAGCAGAGAACTGGAAGGAGAGGCAGCCAAAGGAAGAATTGGCTTTGGGGGTGACCAGTGAGATATACCTGCTGGAGCGTGTGCTACGGGTGGGTGCTGCTATGGTGACCAGTGAGCTGAGATAAAATGGGGCTTTACCTAGCAGAGACTTGTAGATGACCTGGTGCCAGTGGGTTTGGCGACGAGTATGAAGCAAGGGCCAGCCAACGAGGGCGTACAGGTCACAGTAGTGGGTAGTATATGGGGCTTTGGTGACAAAATGGATGGCACTGTGATAGACTGCATCCAATTTGTTGAGTAGAGTGTTGGAGGCTATTTTGTAAATGACATCGCCGAAGTCGAGGATCGGTCGGATGGTCAGTTTTACAAGGGTATGTTTGGCAGCATGAGTAAAGGATGCTTTGTTGCGAAATAGGAAGCCGATTCTAGATTTAATTTTGGATTGCAGATGTTTAATGTGAGTCTGGAAGGAGAGTTTACAGTCTAACCAGACACCTAAGTATTTGTAGTTGTCCACATATTCTAAGTTAGAACCGTCCAGAGTAGTGATGCTGGACAGGTGGGCAGGTGCGGGCAGCGATGAAATTAGTAGCCTACTGAATGCAGGTAAAACTAAGTACATGTTGTTCTCTAGAGCACATAAAAATAACTGATGATTTAAGCATATGTCCTTGGGATGGTGTTAATATTGATCTTGTCCATATGAAAACTGTCTTTAAAAAGTATAATTGATGAGTTAGTAAGAAGCTTCTTCTATATAAATATCATGGGATTCTTCTATATAAATATCATGGGCTTCTTCTATATAAATATCATGGGCTTCTTCTATATAAATATCATGGGCTTCTCCTATATAAATATCATGGGCTTCTCCTATATAAATATCATGGGCTTCTCCTATATAAATATCATGGGCTTCTTCTATAGAAATATCATGGGCTTCTTCTATAGAAATGGGTCCTGCCTCTCGCTAAATAGTAGAAAGCAGATTATTCAGTTGACGTTCCTATCGGTCCTAGACTATGGCGACCTCATCTATATGAACGCAGCTGCCACTTCATTAAAGGCATCAGATACAGTTTAACTTAGCGTACTATGCTTTATTACGGGCGACAATTTTAGTACTCATCACTTCATTCTCTATCAGAAAGTTGGTTGTCCCTCTTTGATGTCACATTGCTATGTTTTCATGTATAAAGCCCTTTTACAAAAAGTCCCACTGTACCTAACATCTTGACTAAACTTTAGACATAGGAGTTACCACACCCGATCTCAGGGATAGTTAACTCTGGAAAGTAACTAAAAGTTAACTAAATGCTGATTTACCTTTCTTGCACCTTATTTGTGGAACAATCTTCAAAATGTTCTTAAATGTGATGTTCTGGTGCCTCTAGGGCAATGCAGAAAGCTGATTGAGGACCATATTACTGATGAATGGGTTTGTTTTGTTATGACCATGTCGTTATTTCCGCTTGCATTTGTTTTATTTCTATTGCGCGTATTTTCAGGGCTCATCTCTAAAAAAGAGACCTTGGTCTCAGTATGACTCCCTGACAAAATAAAGGTTAGATAAATAAATGTAAATAAACATGGAAGTCAGAACAGATGCAGGAAAATATATATTTGGCCTGGCTGGTCGATTAATTATAAGAGCATGTCATGTGCTAATCTGCCAGTTGGGTAAATACAAGACGTACTCACTAGCCCCAGTTGAGTTGACCCTGTGAACAGCTATCTGGCTCCAAGCACCCGGTGCAGCACCACAATCTATTACGTTGAATCCGGGTTTTAAAAGTTTGTATTTGTCATCAATCTCCAGCAGTTTGAAGGCGCTTCTACACCGGTAATTGTGCACATGGGCAGCCTTCACAAAGGGGTCATTAAGCTGCCGAACTATCCAACGCTGATCGGCAGTACTCTTTCCTTTCAGATTATGCGCAGCCTTTTTTAGGACATGTACAGAGGTATGTAGATATGATTTTTGTAACACTGAGTACCACATTATTTAGCTAAATGTAATGGCAAAGATGTTCTAATCTGTGCTAATGCTGCTGGCAGACAGCATTTCGTTCGAATTTGTAGTTGCACTTCCTGATCACGTGAATGTGTTGGACACGCTCGATTTTTAGCAAAGACAACCGACTCCGCAATTTAGGGCTCCCGGTAGTCCTGTAGTGCGACATTAGAATCATACGTGATCCGCCAACCCGGCGCGCTGTGCGAGCTAAATTGATCGCACCTAATTAATATGTCCGAGAACGTCAATAATGCACATAATCTGCGCAGATCTACTTGTTGTGGAGAAGTTATAACGCGTGGCAATTATTTTGTTTTCAAACATGTTAAATTACATGAGGATGCGTAATTAAATATGTTACCGTAATACTACAGCAACTGCTATCACCAGCTATGGATTTTTTAAAAAATGGTTTGGCATTATACTTCTGTTTCCAGTCGACAATATTTGAGGGTAACACATTTTCACAGATCTTTAACTAAAACGACCAATTTGAACCTTTACCCATGTCGAATGTTACAGGTCAGTGCCCGACACATTGAATACGATCACATGGCAGACCTTGCCACTGTCAACGCGAGACTGGAGAAATTCGTTATTCATTCTGGATAACTCTAATCTATGAAAACCATTTAAGGACTAGATTGACAACCTAAAAGTTGCTATAAAGGCAAGTGACTTGCATGGAGTTTAACTTCTAGTCTACTTGAAGAATGCAATAAACGTCTACTAGTTCAAATTTGCTGCTGTGCACTGCTGTGATGTCTTGCATACCAGAACTTTTACAATAGTGTTTTGTCAGAAAATAACTTTACAGAATGCTTCTCAATAATCTGCAATGTATCATCTCTCGAGATACTGTAGCTTCGATGCAACCAAGAGAGTGAGGTCATCCATGGATTGTGGTCTACTGATTATTGCACACCGATGATGTATATTACAGGCACAATGTTTACCAACAAGCTGCTGACCCTGGTGCTGGTGGTGCAGCCTGGACGGGTGCTGCTGGGCATGAAGAAGAGATGGTTCGGGGCAGGGAAGTGGAATGGGTTTGGTGCCAAAGTCCAACCTGGGGAGACTATTGAAGAGGCTATTGCCAGGCGGTGAGATTGTTTGCAGTCCTCTGTAGGTGTCTTGAAAGTTTTCCCTACAGTTTGGCTTAACAATTTGCATGTAAAATCATGTTAACAGATTTCAGCACTGGGCAGCATCTGATACTACATACCCCCATAAATGTCATATTGTGATGTTACAGTAGGCATGGTCTGATTATTGCCTGTTATCTGAGGCCTACTATCTATTTTGTTTTCCTACTCTGGTCTGAAAGCGACACACTTTCCTGCTACTTTCTCTCTACTTACAAACGGGGTGTTTCTTCCAGAGAACTGCAGGAGGAAAGTGGCCTCACAGTGGATGCACTTGATAAGATTGGAAATAACATTTGAATTCATCGGAGAAACAGCTGCTTGATGTGCATGTTTTCCGAGCTGACAACTACAATGGGGAGCCAACAGAGTCAGATGGTATTCATTCTCAATCTCATATGCATTCTATTTCGTGCCTGGTTTGTGACCAGGATAAACTCAGCCCAATAGGCTATAATCATAGACCCCATAGTTTTCCTGGGGAAAAACTGCTGCCCTATACTACATGCCTTGTTATGGACATTTTAGACTGATGTCTGACGAAGTTCACTAACTTATACCTTTTCTCTTATAGAGATGAGGCCGCAGTGGTTCGACTCGGACAAGATACCCTTTGGTCAAATGTGGGTTGACTATATTCTGTGGTTTCCACTGATGCTTCAAAAGAAGTTCTTTGGCTACTTCAAGTTTCAGGGTCATGACTTGATCATCGATCACAAGTTAGAGGAGGTAGAAAAGCTTTAAGACCGACTACTGGCCTCGGACTCATTCATACTGTATCAAAGAGCATTCCCACATGTTGTCTACCTGAAACATCCCTGGAGAAATACTGCAGAATTCCTACTGATTCCAGCTACCCTTGTTCATATTCAGTGCCAAGAAATCCCCAGGTCTTTGTAAATTTACAAACCCTTTGTTGCCAGTGACCATATGCCTGTGAATCAGTCAAATTAAGTCACATTGAGCCAAAACTAAATACTGGATGTGTAAATGTTGCTGATGTAACGGATGTGAAACGGCTAGCTTAGTTAGCGGTGTGCGCTAAATAGCGTTTCAATCGGTGACGTCACTTGCTCTGAGACTTTGAAGTAGTGGTTCCCCTTGCTCTGCAAGGGCCGTGGCTTTTGTGGAGCGATGGGTAACGACGCTTCGAGGGTGACTGTTGATGTGTGCAGAAGGTCCCTGGTTCGCGCCCGGGTATGGGCGAGGGGACGGTTTAAAATTATACTGTGACATTGATGCTGTTGACCCGGATCACTGGATGCTGTGGAAAAAGGAGGAAGGACAAAAGGGGGGTGAGTGTAACGGATGTGAAACGGCTAGCTTAGTTAGCGGTGTGCGCTAAATAGCGTTTCAATTGGTGACGTCACTTGCTCTGAGACCTTGAAGTGTGCAGAGGGTCCCTGGTTGGCACCCGGGTATGGGCGAGGGGACGGTTTACAATTATACTGTTACACTGACACATGTATCCCATTCCACTGTTTATATTACATTTCTAAAGTATGTGCAAAGGCAGTGTGCTCTTTAGTAAAGAATGCACCTCTTTTTTGTTACTTGATTTTTTTGTTATTTAATGATTTTTTCTTGGGCCTCTATAACGATATCTATTGTTTGTTTTTTTGCGAATTGGATTGATCCCCACTACCACCCTAACCAACCTCACTACTCACTGGACCCTTTTGATCACTCGACTAAGCATGCCTCTCCTTAATGTCAATATGCCTTGTCCATTGCTGTTCTGGTTAGTGTTTATTGGCTTATTTCACTGTAGAGCCTCTTGTCCTGCTCACTATACCTTATCCAACCTATTAGTTCCACCACCCACACATGCGATGACATCTCCTGGTTTCAATTATGTTTCTAGAGACAATATCTCTCTCATCATCACTCAATACCTAGGTTTACCTCCACTGTATTCACATCCTACCATACCTTTGTCTGTACATTATACCTTGATGCTATTTTATCGCCCCCAGAAACCTCCTTTTACTCTCTGTTCCAGACGTTCTAGACAACCAATTCTTATTGCTTTTAGCCGCACCCTTATCCTACTCCTCCTCTGTTCCTCTGGCGATGTAGAGGTAAATCCAGGCCCTGCAGTGCCTAGCTCCACTCCTATTCCCCAGGCGCTCTCTTTTGATGATTTCTGTAACCGTAATAGCCTTGGTTTCATGCATGTTAACATTAGAAGCCTCCTCCCTAAGTTTGTTTTATTCACTGCTTTAGCACACTCTGCCAACCCGGATGTTCTAGCTGTGCCTGAATCCTGGCTTAGTAAGACCACCAAAAACTCTGAAATGTTCATCCCAAACTACAACATTTTCAGACAAGATAGAACTGCCAAAGGGGGCGGTGTTGCAATCTACTGCAAAGATAGCCTGCAGAGTTCTGTCCTACTATCCAGGCCTGTACCCAAACAATTTGAACTTCTACTTTTAAAAATCCAACTCTCTAAAAACAAGTCTCTCACCGTTGCCGCCTGCTATAGACCACCCTCTGCCCCCAGCTGTGCTCTGGACACCATATGTGAACTGATTGCTCCCCATCTATCTTCAGAGCTCGTGCTGCTAGGCAACCTAAACTGGAACATGCTTAACACCCCAGCCATCCTACAATCGAAGCTTGATGCCCTCAATCTCACACAAATTATCAATGAACCTACCAGGTACCTCCCCAAAGCCTTAAACACAGGCACCCTCATAGATATCATCCTAACCAAATTGCCCTCTAAGTACACCTCTGCTGTCTTCAACCAAGATCTCAGCGATCACTGCCTCATTGCCTGCATCCGTAATGGGTCAAACGACCTCCACTCATCACTGTCAAACGCTTCCTGAAACACTTCAGCGAGCAGGCCTTTCTAATCGACCTGGCCGGGGTATCCTGGAAGGATATTGATCTCATCCCGTCAGTAGAGGATGCCTGGTTATTTTTTTTAAATGCCTTCCTAACCATCTTAAATAAGCATGCCCCATTCAAGAAATTTAGAACCAGGAACAGATATAGCCCTTGGTTCTCCCCAGACCTGACTGCCCTTAACCAACACAAAAACATCCTATGGCGTTCTGCATTAGCATCGAACAGGCCCCGTGATATGCAGCTGTTCAGGGAAGCTAGAAACCAGTATACACAAGCAGTTAGAAAAGCCAAGGCTAGCTTTTTCAAGCAGATGTTTGCTTCCTGCAACACTAACTCAAAAAAGTTCTGGGACACTGTAAAGTCCATGGAGAATAAGAACACCTCCTCCCAGCTGCCCACTGCACTGAAGATAGGAAATACTGTCACCAGTGATAAATCCACTATAATTGAGAATTTCAATAAGCATTTTTCTACGGCTGGCCATGCTTTCCACCTGGCTACTCCTACCCCGGTCAACAGCACTGCACCCCCCACAGCAACTCGCCCAAGCCTTCCCCATTTCTCCTCCCAAATCCAGTCAGCTGATGTTCTGAAAGAGCTGCAAAATCTGGACCCCTACAAATCAACCGGGCTAGACAATCTGGACCCTTTCTTTCTAAAATGATCTGCCTAAATTGTTGCCACCCCTATTACTAGCCTGTTCAACCTCTCTTTCGTGTCGTCTGAGATTCCCAAAGATTGGAAAGCAGCTGAGGTCATCCCCCTGTTCAAAGGGGGGGACACTCTTGACCCAAACTGCTACAGACCTATATCTATCCTACCCTGCCTTTCTAAGGTCTTCGAAAGCCAAGTCAACAAACAGATTACCGACCATTTCGAATCTCACCATACCTTCTCTGCTATGCAATCTGGTTTCAGAGCTGGTCATGGGTGCACCTCAGCCACGCTCAAGGTCCTAAACGATATCTTAACCGCCATTGATAAGAAAAATTACTGTGCAGTTGTATTCATTGATCTGGCCAAGGTTTTCGACTCTGTCAATCACCACATCCTCATCGGCAGACTTGACAGCCTTGGTTTCTCAAATGATTGCTTCGCCTGGTTCACCAACTACTTCTCTGATAGAGTTCAGTGTGTCAAATTGGAGGGTCTGCTGTCCGGACCTCTGGCAGTCTAAATGGGGGTGCCACAGGGTTCAATTCTTGGACCGACTCTTCTCTGTATACATCAATGATGTCGCTCTTGCTGCTGGTGAGTCTCTGATCCACCTCTATGCAGACGACACCATTCTGTATACTTCTGGCCCTTCTTTGGACACTGTGTTAACAACCCTCCAGGCAAGCTTCAATGCCATACAACTCTCCTTCCGTAGCCTCCAATTGCTCTTAAATACAAGTAAAACTAAATGCATGCTCTTCAACCGATCGCTGCCTGCACCTGCCCACCTGTCCAACATCACTACTCTGGACGGCTCTGACTTAGAATACGTGGACAACTACAAATACCTAGGTGTCTGGTTAGACTGTAAACTCTCCTTCCAGACCCACATCAAACATCTCCAATCCAAAGTTAAATCTAGAATTGGCTTCCAATTTCGCAACAAAGCATCCTTCACTCATGCTGCCAAACATACCCTCGTAAAACTGACCATCCTACCAATCCTCAACTTTGGCGATGTCATTTACAAAATAGCCTCCAATACCCTACTCAACAAATTGGATGCAGTCTATCACAGTGCAATCTGTTTTGTCACCAAAGCCCCATATACTACCCACCATTGCGACCTGTACGCTCTCGTTGGCTGGCCCTCGCTTCATACTCGTCGCCAAACCCACTGGGTCCATGTCATCTACAAGACCCTGCTTGGTAAAGTCCCCCCTTATCTCAGCTCGCTGGTCACCATAGCATCACCCACCTGTAGCACGCGCTCCAGCAGGTATATCTCTCTGGTCACCCCCAAAACCAATTCTTTCTTTGGCCGCCTCTCCTTCCATTACTCTGCTGCCAATGACTGAACGAACTACAAAAATCTCTGAAACTGGAAACACTTATCTCCCTTACTTGCTTTAAGCACCAACTGTCAGAGCAGCTCACAGATTACTGCACCTGTACATAGCCCACCTATAATTTAGCCCAAACAACTACCTCTTTCCCTACTGTATTTATTTTATTGGTTTATTTTGCTCCTTTGCACCCCATTATTTTTACTTCTACTTTGCACATCCTTCCACTGCAAATCTACCATTCCAGTGTTTTACTTGCTATATTGTATTTACTTTGCCACCATGGCCTTTTTTTGCCTTTACCTCCCTTATCTCACCTCATTTGCTCACATCGTATATAGACTTGTTTATACTGTATTATTGACTGTATGTTTGTTTAACTCTGTGTCGTTGTGTGTCGAACTGCTTTGCTTTATCTTGGCCAGGTTGCAATTGTAAATGAGAACTTGTTCTCAACTTGCCTACCTGGTTAAATAAAGGTGAAATAAAATAAAATAAAAAGGTGGGATGACAATGATTCTGATTGTTCAACATCCTGTTTAATTCAATTTAATATCAGGGTAATTTTTTATATTTCTTTAACCTTTAACTAGGCAAGTCAGTTAATACATCCAGCCTGGATTTGAACCAGGTACCATAGTGACACCTCTTGCACTGAGAAGCAGTGCCTTAGACCGCTGCGCCACTCGGGAGCCCAACAATGAGATGGGTATCTGATACTTTTTATTTAACATTAAGTGAGATTCAACATAAAACTGTACAATTGTTAAACGTTTGTTACTCTTCATTTTTAAGACTTGCCCAAAAAAATATTGTCATAACCTTATCTCATGTTGACACAATAATAAGAACTTGTGAGGAACCAATTAACAGTTCCACAGAGAAGACACAATACTGCATTGAATAACAAAACGTCTAATATTACTCAGTTCTAATTGGGAGACAACATTGTATTACACAGCCTCATTCCTGTACTTTAAACACATGCAATTTGCACATCCTGTAAGAAGAGGGTGAATTTTGAAAGAACAGGTTACGTATAAACCTTAAATTGTGAGTGAAACTTTTTTTTTTCTTCATCAGATCAAATAATGAGAAACTTTATCAACATAATCTTATGCTTCAGACATGAAATCAATGTATACTGTTGAATAGGAGGACAATAAATCATTGGGTATATTCTTGAAAAAGATCAATCGGAGAATATTCCTGAATATTGCATACACAGAAAAATATTCCATCTAGTTTTCTTCAAATCTACATTAAGTAAACACTGAACCACCATTATTGCATCTTAATTGAAACAAACATTGCAAACAGGTAAAAAGCATTAAACACAGAGAACATTTAATTTCTACATGAAATAAAATATTACAGGATAATTACTACTTAATTGCACTAATGACTATGTGGCATTGTAGCATGTTTCTTTGGTATGTTCACCATTGGTCACGTGGAGTGTTATATCAGCCATAAATCATTAATTATTTTAATTTGATCAAACTTCTTCCTCTTGATAGCTTGCTCAGGCGTAGAAACTGAAGCAGCTTTTCACAGTATTGCAACAAAGATTCGATTGAAGCAAGGAATCTGAAGGCCTTTGCCCGAATATCAACACAAGCTAGCAAGCCCAGTTGCACAAGTGTGGTCAGTAGGATGATTTATACTTATGTTGTACTTCACAACAATCCATTGAATAGCATGCTGCTACTACATTTACTTTAATACATATTGGTTTGCCTGTCTTTTTTTCAGAAATGAGCCCGTGCCCTGATTAGAATCTTTCTAAACATCTTAAACATTTACACTAGTCATTTTAAACACAAAGGTTATGTTGCCACAACCTGGCTGCGGCACAGAAACGTGTCTTCCCTGTGTGGCAACATCTTCAATCAGCTTAATTATTGTATTCTTACACGCAAATACATTCTTACATGTGTCTGCCTGCAATAAGACACTACATTATACCTCGACATAGGCGAATGATCCTCCAAGAAGTGTAGGTAAGAAGTCCCTCATATGAAAAAGGTATTGAGCTACAAAATAACACAGAAAGGGTCCAGCTTTTCAACAAAATGTTCCCTATATATCAATTATGAAATCCATATTTTCCTCTTCTCATACAGCAAGGCAGCAGTACACATTCTTCAAAGCACTCTTCCACTTCCCAATGAGCTCCTTTGATCAACCTCTGACATCCCTAGTGAGGATGCACGTATGGTATAATACATCTCGAGCTGCAGACCAGAAATCAGTGATGTAGAGGTAAATAATAAAATAAAAAGTGGGTAAACTGTTCGCCGAGTAGCAGAGAAAAAAAAGTAGCGCTCCCTATACTTGGATGAACTGTCCCACAAAGAAAATGAAAAAAAGGTGAGTAAACTGCATTTACTCACCACTGACTTATACTTAAGGCACAGTTTGTAGTGTTTTTCAAGGTTTTATGAAAACAGTTCACCATCAGTCCCTTCTGAGAGTGACTGTCTCTTGGCTTGCAAAGCAGCATATTCATCACTTGTTGAGAGAGAAGGGGACATGAGTGTCTACTTGGGTGTAAGAGGAGGGGATTGCATTTCATCGACACCGAAGAGACATCCAAGCTTCTGCTGGAGATCATTCCACACTGCACCCATCTAGTTATCAAACAAACAAAGTAGTCTGTTACAGTGAAAGCATCCTCTGGCCAAAATTCTATAGACGATCATCTTATAATTGTATTATCTATTAAAGATTAGAATCAACACACACACATCAACCTAATGAATTGTGTGCTCCACTACTTCAACTCAATCCTGACACTGTATATTTCCAGGTGAGTCTCACCTCTTGGTGACCTTGGACCTGTGAGTTGACGAAGGCTCCCAGGATGTGTGAGGTGATAGGCAGGTATGTGAAGATGAGCTGAGTCTCCTGGTGAAGGCAGAACAGGGAGAAGTAGTTCCGCAGTTCCATGGTCTGAATGGCGTTCTCCTGCTGTTGGGGGAGGATACAAACCATTGCTTCACAAACCACAACCATATGATGGTTATCAAGAGGAACAACCTCATTGCTCATAAGACCATGCTGTCATGGCATTGTCTGTCGGAGTCAGTGTTGAAAAACATGACATATGAGATCCATTCTAAAGGCTGAAATGCCCAACTGTCAAATGCAATATCTTCCTAAGATGGTTTAGCATGAGAAATGCTGTAGGACCTACAAGGATATCAATCCTTATACCAGGGTATCAATTAACTCCCAAATGATGGCATCTAGGAAAATGCTGTTCCCTCCTTCCTCTCAATGTCAGAGAGGACACAGTCTCTCCGAGGGAGGGTGGGTTGGCCTGTGATGACATTATTTCATCTTCATTATCCTGACAACAGTGTTGATTTGACGTGTGACAACCCTGAGTAAATGAGGAAGGAAGAGCGCTTTTCAAGCACGGAGAGAGAGAGAGGGGGGGGGGGAAGAGAAGGAGATAGAATGAATGAGAAAGAGAACCTGCACAATGCGAGACTCCAGTTGCTCCACTGACACCTGCTCTTTGGGCTGCACTGTGGCACTCATCATCTGCCTCTTCATCATACCGTACTTCTGCAGCGCTCTCTGGTGCTCGTGCAATACTCCCTTCTCATGCCGCTCACACAGATCCTATGGGACACAACCACACGGTAAGAAATAACTACCCTATTTTTACATTATAGTATTTAGCAGACACTTGTCCAGAACGACTTACAGTAAGTAGTACTTATTTGTACTGGTCCCCCGTGGGAAACCCACAACCCTGGCGTTGCAAGCACCATGCTCTACCAAGTGAGCCACACGGGTCAAAGATATATCGTTAACACTCAAAATTAAGTTGCTGTTATACCGGTGTAGTGCATTTGTAATATTACTAGTAACATTGCATTAACTTGATACAGAGTTCTTCAGTAAATTGATTTTTTACATTTCTCTAACTCACTCTGTATGATTGCAGCAAATCCAAGAATAGATTCAGTTTTTCCACGACATCATCCTCTTCTCTCCTCCCCTTAAGATATCAATGAATAAATGATTATGAGTTTGGCAATACCACAGGAGAGCAGGTGGTACGTATACAGTGAGCTGGATTATACCTGCTGAGCACCTTTGTCGGCTAGCAGAGTAAACTCCACGGAAAGGCCTCTCAGAGACTGACGGAGAATGCCCCAGGTGCTTTGGGATGAGGCCAGAGAGGGAATGGGTGAACCATCAGAGCCCAGTGTACTGCAACAGAAAGCATAACTAGAGAAGCTGGACCAGTACGGTGTCTTGGCTTACAAAAACGATTTGAAGTGAAAACCCTGAAAAGGAAAGAAACCAAATCCTTTACAATTTCCAACATTTTCTTCCCCAAAACTGTTGTATGGGTGGGGTAGCTAGCATAATACGTTTCCTTGGGCTAAAACACTTGTGTAGAGAGGGGCGATAGAGAATGAGAGTTTTATGCCCCGTAAATGCTGAGTTCTGTACCTGAGCTCCCTTCCAAACATGAGCAAATCAGTGGCGTTTTCCTTGGAGCGCTCGGCCATCTTCTCTGCCCGGTCCCGCAGCTTGTGAAAGCTGTTGTGGATATTCCTGATCAGTTCCCTGCTTGATGAAAACTGGGCCTGGATATCAGCTGGGAGATAATCCTACAGCACAGATGTACCAAGACTCACACTGCTGCGTCACAGTAGGATTTCAAATAGTCATTTGATGTACTATTTCATAATAGAAACAATACAAACCTTTGCCAGAGTTGCCATTGCATTAGTCATGAATTCATCTCCCATTTTCTTGCAAGCATCACGCATTTTCACCTGAACGTCCTGAGAGTAAGCGAGAGAGAGTAAAGTTGTGTGAGCAGTACAGTCATTATCCATGGCAAGCCAAAGAACAATGTGATCTTGGCGTAGACGACGAGCAGAGATGGAGCAAGGTGGTCTTTTCAGTAGCAGAGACGTACCGAGCCGTTGAAGGTGAGAAAGGTCTTGACCAGTTCGTCCTCGGAGAAGAAGGGGTGTCGTGCCACTAGGTTGATGAACCGGCCCAGAGCACGCCGCCTTCCCTCTATAAAGTCCCTCTCAGACATGGAGGTCAGGACTGTAGACAGAGGTCAGTTAAGAGCCAGCATATTCAGTTGTTCTGCTTCCGTAAAACAGAAGAGATCATACCATATTATGTAATACAGTCAGGGTTGGCCCTTGAAGTAACTAATCAACCTGGATTACTTAAAAAAAATATTAATTTTTTTTTTTTTTTAAAGTGTAATCGGATTACTTACATTCTTAAAAACATTTTCACATATGTCTGAGTGCTAGAAGTTAAAGTAATCCAAATGTAATCCGATACTTATTTGGAGTAATCCAAAATATTATTTATCATGTAACTGTAATCAGTAACGGATCACACTTTTCAAGTTATCCGCCCAACCTCTTGGTATCTAATAATGGTAATACAAAGACAAAGTTCATGTCTGGATGTGAGAACACGGGTGAAGTTGGATTAATACAATTGGAGTTCCTTTGGAGCAGCGGGACCCCCAGCTCTGATGCAGAGTGGAACACTTATTTACAGATCAAAGCCTTACTCTCCTCCTAATAATCAAACGTTCTGACTGACATCCTCCATACCTCCTTTCAGCATTCTCTTAGGCGGCAACGCAGGCACCATTCTGTAGGCAAACCTCTGCAGCAAGAGCTCGTGGAAGACATCGAAATCACTGTACCGCCGGTAAACAGATATCTTAAAATGCTGAAAAGGTTCAAACAAATATTACATCTGTGAATAACAGAGATGTGCAAAATAACCAGGCTTTGGGGTTGTGAATTCAACAAATATATTGACAATGGATGTGTTTGTCATGTGTTGGCTTTAGTTCATACTAATTGTGAATGCTCACGGCACAGAAACAACACCAGCTCTATTCAGCTTAGGCATCCAGTGTAAACGATGCAATGTACTGTATGTATACATTCATTCTTAGATGGACAAGCATTAAAGCCATTCTTTCACCAAGCCAAAAATGCAGAAATAATTGAGAAGCCAGGAATAGAGCCAGAGGGAATTAAATAATTTTTGGAGTTATGATCAAAATTCCTATTAATAAATGTTGCTTGTAATGCACAAAAGTGACCTATTTGAAGTAAAAAGGTAAATGCATAGTAAAGTATGTGCCTTACCTTTCCTATTAATAACTTCCTTGACTGTTCATCTAACAAAGCCCATTTATGTTACAATCATATGTCATTAATTGCAGCCTTCACCTGGCTGGTGATCTGGTACTCCACATGTTTGAGGAACAGACCCTTCTTTTCAGGAATTAGCTCCACCTGGACTGTATCCCTGGCAAGCAGCATGCCCAGGGTCTGGGGCACCGTGAGGGGGCTCTCCTGAATGTGCTGCATCCTCAGAGTCTGGAGGTCCTTGAACTCACCAAGTTGGGGCTTAGGGAACTCTGTCAAACAAACACCAAGTCAAACATGAGTAAACAATGCTCTCATCGACTCATTCATCTAGAAGGCAATCAGCACATCTATGCTCACAGACAAAGTGTAAACATCCAGCTCTATTGAACTAATAGACATCATTTATGATTTCCTGTAGTGCAGGTTTGAATATAAAACATTTCCCTATACACATCCATGTTGTGTGGGGAAAGCAATCATGTTCCAGTGTACATTTGACATTCACCTCCCTTAGTGGCCCTCTGATCCTTCAGACACTTGAATTCTCCCATTCACATTTTTTTGCCTACTTTTATTTAATCAAGGGAGCCCAATTGAGACCAGAGTCTCATTTGCAATGGTTCCCTGAGGACAAAAATGGCATCAACACAACAAAATATAAAACATAAACTACAATTCAGCTATAAATACATTATAACAAGTTACAATAGTCCATTGAAACAATTGCACACTTCCGTGAACTCATTTACCAACAGAGTTTTAAACTGCCCTATCGACACCAGGGAATCCAGGTGGAAATTGATCGTAAGGTATTCCAGAACTGTGTGGTGCGTTAAAACGAAAGGCAAATTTACCAAACTTGGTGGAGACAACCGGGACCTCAAGAGTTAAGAAAACCTCGGAGCGGGATTGGTATCTCATATTGAGAAATATTTCAACAGGGAAGTGAGGCATATTGGAATCTTGTGGAGCAGAGCTTTGTAAACAAGGAGTAATAAAGTAATCTACAGGATTTTCGTGAGGTCCAGCCAAACGGCTGATACATGATGCAGTGATGAGTACTAAAACTGTCAGTGAAGTGCACTACGGTAGATGGCTTCAACAGTTTAAGAGTAGTGGCTTTGCTGCAGTCTGGTAAAAGTATTTTCCCCCCTGTCAGATTTTGCCAATTTTTTGCATATTTTTGATACTGAATGTTATCAGATCTTCAACCAAAACCTAATATTAGATCAAGGGAACCTGAGCTTACAAATAACATTTAAAAAAAACAAACATATTTTATTTCATTCACAGTTATGCAACACCCAATTCCCCTGTGTGAAAAATGAATTGCCCCTTACACTCAATAACTGGTTGTGCCACCTTCAGCTGCAATAACTGCAACCAAATGCTTCCTGTAGTTGTTGATCAGTATCTCACATCGCCTGAGGCAGCAAAGCATCCCCAAACCATCACCATGCTTGACTGTTGTCATGAGGTTCTTACTGTGGAATGCAGACTCTTGGAAGAAAGTTCTATGATTGATTCAAAAGTATAACTTTTTGGATGACATTGGTCCCATTATGACTGACGAAAACCAAATGCTGCATTCCACAGTAAGAACCTCATACCAACAGACAAGCATGGTGGTGGTAGTGTGATGGTTTGCCTCAGGGCCTGGATGACTTGTCTTAATAGAAGGAACCATGAATTCTGCATCAGATAATTCTACAGGAGAATGTTAGGCCATCCGTCTGTGAGCTGAAGCTGAAGCGCAGTTGGGTAATGCATCAAGACAATGATCCAAAACACACATTCAAGTCTACATGAAAATGGCTAAGAAGCAATACATTTGAAGTTTTGGAATGGCCTAGTCAAAGTTCAGACCTCATTCCAATTGAGATGTTGTGGCAGGACTTGAAACAAGCAGCTCATGCTTGAAAACCCACAGATGTTGCTGAGTTTTAACAGTTCATGAAAGAGTGGTACAAAATTCCTCCACATTGACGTGAGACTGATAAACAACTACAGGAAGTGTTTAGTTTGAGTCATTGCAGCTAAAGGTGGCACAACCAGTTATTGAGTGTAAGTTGGCAACAAATTTTTCACACAGGAGCATTGGGTGTGGCATAATACATTTATTTCATAAATAAAGTTATGTTGTGTTATTTGCTCACTCAGTTTCCCTTTATTTAATATTAGGATTTGGTTGAAGATCTGATAACATTCAGTATCAAAAATATGCAAAAGTAGAAACAATTAGAAAGGGAGCAAATACTTTTTCACGGCACTGTATATAAATAGTAAAGAGCACAGGTCCCAATACCAACCCCTGCGGTACACATTTTGTAATTTTGAGGAAACTAGACTTGACACCATTAGAAAGCTCACATAACTCTCCCTAAACTCAAAATGTCTCTTAAGTCTTTCAAACAATTATGATGGTGTGATTCATGTGATCCTGAATTTAACCCTCCTTGACATTCCACAGAGATATGAGTTAATCGTCCTCCTACAACAACCAGGAAACCAGCTCTACCATAGCTCAGCAGAGAAAACGTGACATCAGTTTCACAGAAAGCAGTCAGCTGCCATATTGGCAGCACTGAAATAACACAGAGGGCCCTAAATAATCATATGAGCTTTGGAACAGAGCTCTAACTCAGGGCTGTGTTTGGAGTAATGGCTACCTCTGAAAAACCAAAGACGACGACTCCTCTCCAACTTAATGGCACTGTACACTTTAACACTCATGAAAGTAAACTGATTCATATAATCAAGAAAAACAAGTGTACTTAAGAGAGAGGGAAGAGTTCTTCCTGTAACTTTCATTATGATTTTCACAGAGCTGTTCCTGAGGAAAAAGGGCAGGGAAAGGTTGTGTGTCTTTTACAGAGACATGGGAAGGGAGCTGGTGTATTCCCGGACGCAATGCCCAGAGGTTAGAGGAAACCGGCCAACAAATACAACACACTCTGATAAAACTAGGACCAGCTTTTTAGCACAACACACCTGCTTGTTTTGTGTGCAAATGCAATGTGTACTTTAGCTTGTCACATGCATATTCAACTTCACACAATATATAGCGAAGTGAACTTTCTCACACAAGCTGTTCATATGGGTCACAAAGGTTTTTGACCTTAGATACTTAACAGGCAAGCCACTGATTAAGCTGCACATTTACTGCTGTGTCCTTACTTGAAAACAACTCGTTAAAAGGCTTACCTTGTATGCAGTTCTCTAAGAGTTTTGGGCTTGGTTGCTTCCCTTGCTGAGCAAGGGCGATCAACGCCAGTGCTTTATATAGGGACAACTTGCTTAAGAATCCATCAGTGTAGTCAACATGCTCAGCAATCTGAAAAAGACAGGACATTACAGGACTCTCTTAACAGGTCATTGCTCAATCCAAGGCCTAATTTCAGCAGTGGTTGACAAGAAAATGCAGAGAACACAAACTGAACCATGAGGTCTAAGCTGAAATACACATCCATGGAAACGCTTCATTGATGTAACACGTTGTATTTTTCATGTGCCATGTGCTCTTGAATAACACAACTTTTAAATGCCATCCCCTCAAATACCATCACTTTTGAGTAAGCTTTACTGAAGCAAATACCACTAATTAAATGGCAGCAAGGAGATAGTTTGCAGGAACCACCCTTTCTAATAACTGGTGCTGGAACTAGTATTGTAATTACCCCCTTAGTACTTTGTGGTAAAACAAATATAGGCTTGAGAGGGTCTTTGAATAGAATAGTTTGTATCAAAGAGCGCTAGATGTTTTTCAAGTCTTTTCTGTTAAGTGTCTACTTCCTATTCTGCAGAATTTCTTCCAAGAAGGGAAGAGGATAGAAAACCCATAGGTCTAATACATAACAAACCAGCCTGTGCTTCTGTTTCATAACAACAAAAACTTGAGCCTAGAAAAAAAAAACACAAACAGCCAGAACTTTCTCTCCACATTTGGCAGGCATTCTAGATCATAGATGTGACAACAAGTAAAGGAAAAGTTGGTGTTCACCTGGCCCTGCACAACACTGGGGAGATCTGTTCTGCTGAGCAACCTCTGGAAGACCTCTACCTGCACTCGTTCCTCTATCTTACTCCGGATGGCCTCATACACCTCCCTGTAGTATGGAGGCACTGATCCTGACAGAGGAGGTGCACAAACCATTAGGCATGGATTTATGTGGATGAAGACATTTCTATTAAATTGCATGATTTGTGGTTAAACATCATGGCAAAATCTGCTTCATTTAACCGAAACAGAGCAAATGTATTGGCCGTGTACACATATTTTGCAAATGTTATCGCAGGTTTCTAGCTCCAACAGTGCAGTAATACCGAACAATACAGAAACACACAAACTCCAAAGGAAATATCAGAATGAGCAATGTCAGAGTACGGATACATAGATATTTTGCACAGTGTACAAAACATTAAGAACACCTGCTCTATCCATGACAGACTGAGACAATTGAGATATGGATTGTGTGTGCGTGCCATTCAGAGGGTGAATGAGCAAGACAAAAAAGTTAAGTGCCTTTGAACAGGGTATGGTAGTAGGTGTCAGGCACACTGGTTTGTGTCAAGAACTGCAACGCTGCTGGGTTTTTCACACTGAACCATTTCTGTGTGTATCAAGAATGGTCTACCACCCAAAGGACATCCAGTCAACTTGACACAACTATGTGAAGCATTGGAGTCAAGAATTCCCAGCATCCCTTTCGACACCTTTTAGCGTCCATTCCCCGTCAAATTGAGGCTGTTCCGCTCAATATTAGGAAGGTGTTCCTAATGTTTGGTATACTCAGTGTATATGCATATAATGGTTGTGAAAATATGGACTGTATATAAATATAAAAGGTGTGTACAGCAGTAGTTATATAGGATGAGCCTTGACAAGGATAGAGTATATACATACGAAGTGGGTAAAACAGTATGTAAATATAATTAAAGTGGCCAGTGTTCAATGACTATGTACACAGGGCAGCAGTCTCTAAGGTGTAGGTAGGGCTGAATTCAGGGCTTGTAAAATTATACCTAGGCTAAAAATAAGCCTTCAGCATAAGAGCCACTAATTATATAATTATTTTATCCAAATAGATTAACCTGCATTTTTGCAAAAATCACTGATCTGGCCTTCAAATCAGTCTACAAAAATGACCTTTTTGTTATAATAATTTTTTTACCATAACCATGCACATCCACTAATAATGACCAACTTCTGGTAACAGCCATTATAGAAAATTAAAGGTGTAAAATGTAATTTATTGGTAGACCAAGCATATTCACGTAGAAATGTGTGTTATAGATCTGTTATTCTCACTAAAAGCAAGTCTAAGAAGCTGTAGATCTGTTTTATTTGTGCTATTTCTATGCTTCCTGAACTTAAGTTTTGTTTTTTACTTTCGGTTTTGTACATCAGCTTCAAACAGCTGAAAATACTATATGTTTCTAATGGCAAATATATTTCACAGTGGTTTAGATGGTACAATGATGCTCTACACTATATTTGCTTGTTTTGTCACAAACTGAAATTAGGCAAACTATTCACATTTTAGTAACCAGGAAATGGCGGAGCGATTCCTGCATAGTGCATCTTTAACACAGATCTTAAACAATCTCAAGCACAAGCCCACCTGCTAGTGAGTAGCCAGCTAATCTATATATTTAAAGTCTAGCTAACTTGGATCTACAGTGCATTTTGTTGTGTGTATGTATTAAATTGAGATTTTGTGTCACTTGTCCACACACATACACACACACACACACAGAACCACATAATGTCAAATTGGAATTATGTTTTTAGAAATGTTTACTAATTAAAAATGAAAAGCTGAAATGTCTTGAGTGAATAAGTATTCAACCCCTGTTACTGCAAATAGGTTCAGTAGTAAAGATTTTCTTAACAAGTAACATAATAAGTTGCATGGACTCACTCTGTGTGCAATAATAGTGATTAACATGAGTTTTGAATGACTACCTCATCTCTGTACCCCACACACTCTAAAGTCCCTCAGTCGAGCACTTCATTTCATACTCAGATTCCACCACAAAGACCAGGGAGATTTTCCAATGTTTCTCAAAGAAGGGCACCTATTGGTAGATGGGTAAAAAAAGCAAACAGACATTGAATATCCCTTTGAGCATGGTGAAGTTATTAATTACACTTTGGATGGTGTGTCAATACACCCAGTCACTACAAAGATACAGGCGTCCTTCCTAACTCAGTTGCCAGGGAGGAAGGAAACAGCTCAGGGATTTCACCATGAGGCCAACGGTGATTTTTAAACAGTTAAAGAGTTTAATGGCTTTGATAAGACAAAACTGAGGATGAATCAACAACAATGTTGTTACTCCACAATATTAACCTAAATGAGAGTTAAAAGAAGGAAGCCTGTACCGAATAAAATATTCAAAAATATGCATCCTGTTTGCAATAAGGCACTAAAGTAGAACTGCAAAAAATGTGTCAAAGAAAAACTTCATGTCCTGAATACAAAACAATGTTTGGGACAAATCCAACACAACAGATCACTGAGTACAACTCTTCATATTATCAAGCATGATGTTGGCTGCATCATGTTAAGGGTATGCTTGTCATCAGCAAGGACTAGGGAGTTTCTTAGGATACTAGAAAACACAATATAGCTACAGTAAGCACAGGCAAAATCCTAGAGGAAAACCTGGTTCAGTTTGCTTTCCAACAGCAAAGCAATGTTGCAACAAAAAGAATCCTTGCGACATGTGTCATGGAAACGGCAGATATAGGAGAAACATTCTCAAGATCGACAACATTTGTTTGTTCGACGGGTGGATTTTGTCTAACTTTCTGTATTTTGACAAATGATAATTGAAACTGTTTTTAGAATAAATTATGATTTCATAATCATTTTGAAGGTACGCAGGGCATGTGATGTCACTGTATAATTATAAAGCTCCACTCCAGGTTTAATTCTAAATGCCTATTGCTTACAAAATAAAAGAATTTCACAAAAAAATAATAATATTATGTTTCTTTGCAGAACAAGGATTGTCCTGACTTTCAAGAATGCATGAATTGCCTCACCTTGCTTGTCTGGTTGGCAAGTTTCACCATTAAATTCTTTCAGGTCTACAGGGGTGCAAGTTTTACTATGGCACCGACTGCAGCGATACGCTGGCACATGTGACTTATTAGAATATGGCAAATATGAGTAAATGATTGCATTCTACACATGCTGGCTTTTGTGGGCTACCTGAGACAAGCAACAGATAGGTGGGAGGGCATACAGGTTGTCGCCAAAAATGTGCCTAAATGGGTAATGGAAACACTTCATCCACTACATTTTTTGATCGACACTGTCATTTTTTTTGGTGTGATGTCATTACGTCCAGGTGTTTTTATTGAAACGAGATAGTTCAATGGAAACGCACTCCAGCAGGTAATTGTCACATATATTTTCTAAATGTTGACCAACAAAAATAAATCACTGGACAAGTTAATGGAAACATTGCTCGTGAATGTTCCTGAGTGGCTTAGTTACAGTTTTGACTTAAATTGGCTTGAAAGCCATTTTCTTGGCATAGGTTATCTAGCAATGATCAACAACCAACTTTACTGAGCTTGAAGAATTTTTTCAAGAATAATGTGAAAATATTGTACAATCCAGATGAGCTCTTAGACACTTACCCAGAAAGACTCACAGCTGTAATCGCTGCCAAAGGTGATTCTCACATGTATTGTGTCAGGGGGTTGAATACTTTTAATGAAGATATATTAGTGTTTTATTTTTTAAATAAATTCTTTACCAAATGTTAGAATTTTTCTTCCACTTTGACAGAGTATTTTGTGTAGATCGTTGACAATTAAATGCATTTTAATCCCACCTTGTAACACAACAAATTGTGGTAAAAGTCAAGGGGTGTGAATACTTTCTGAAGGTATTGTACATACAGGTAACTGTCAAAATAAAGGAAATGCCAACATAAAGTGTCAAATCAAATCAAATTTTATTTGTCACATACACCTGGTTAGCAGATGTTAATGCCAGTGTAGCGAAATGCTTGTGCTTCTAGTTCCGACAATGCAGTAATAACCAACAAGTAATCTAACTAACAATTCCAAAACTACTGTCTTATACACACACAAGTGTAAGGGGATAAAGAATATGTACATAAAGATATGAATGAGTGATGGTGCAGAGCCGCATAGGCAAGATACAGTAGGTGGTATCGAGTACAGTATATACATATGAGATGAGTATGTAAACAAAGTGGCATAGTTAAAGTGGCTAGTGATACATGTAGTACATAAGGATGCAGTAGATGATATAGAGTACAGTATATACGTATACATATGAGATGAATAATGTAGGGTATGTAAACATTATATTAGGTAGCATTGTTTAAAGTGGCTAGTGATATATTTTACATCATTTCCCATCAATTCCCATTATTAAAGTGCTGGAGTTGAGTCAGTGTGTTGGCAGCAGCCACTCAATGTTAGTGGTTGCTGTTTAACAGTCTGATGGCTTTGAGATAGAAGCTGTTTTTCAGTCTCTCGGTCCCAGCTTTGATGCACCTGTACTGACCTCGCCTTCTGGATGATAGCGGGGTGAACAGGCAGTGGCTCGGGTGGTTGTTGTCCTTGATGATCTTTATGGCCTTCCTGTAACATTGGGTGGTGTAGGTGTCCTGGAGGGCAGGTAGTTTGCCCCCGGTGATGCGTTGTGCAGACCTCACTACCCTCTGGAGAGCCTTACGGTTGTGGGCGGAGCAGTTGTCGTACCAGGCGGTGATACAGCCCGTCAGGATGCTCTCGATTGTGCATCTGTAGCAGTTTGTGAGTGCTTTTGGTGACAAGCCAAATTTCTTCAGCCTCCTGAGGTTGAAGAGGCGCTGCTGCGCCTTCTTCACGATGCTGTCTGTGTGGGTGGACCAATTCAGTTTGTCTGTGATGTGTATGCCGAGGAACTTAAAACTTTACTACCCTCTCCACTACTGTTCCATCGATGTGGATAGGGGGGTGTTCCCTCTGCTGTTTCCTGAAGTCCACAATCATCTCCTTAGTTTTGTTGACGTTGAGTGTGAGGTTATTGTCCTGACACCACACTCCGAGGGCCCTCACCTCCTCCCTGTAGGCCGTCTCATCGTTGTTGGTAATCAAGCCTACCACTGTTGTGTCGTCCGCAAACTTGATGATTGAGTTGGAGGCGTGCGTGGCCGCGCAGTCGTGGGTGAACAGGGAGTACAGGAGAGGGCTCAGAACGCACCCTTGTGGGGCCCCAGTGTTGAGGATCAGTGGGGTGGAGATGTTGTTGCCTACCCTCACCACCTGGGGGCGGCCCGTCAGGAAGTCCAGTACCCAGTTGCACAGGGCGGGGTCGAAACCCAGGGTCTCGAGCTTGATGACGAGCTTGGAGGGTACTATGGTGTTAAATGCCGAGCTGTAGTCGATGAACAGCATTCTCACATAGGTATTCCTCTTGTCCAGATGGGTTAGGACAGTGTGGTTGAGATTGCATCGTCTGTGGACCTATTTGGGCGGTAAGCAAATTGGAGTGGGTCTAGAGTGTCAGGTAGGGTGGAGGTGATATGGTCCTTGACTAGTCTCTCAAAGCACTTCATGATGACGGAAGTGAGTGCTACGGGGCGGTAGTCGTATAGCTCAGTTACCTTAGCTTTCTTGGGAACAGGAAAAATGGTGGCCCTCTTAATAGATCGATCCAGGCCAGGATCGATCCATCCACGATCCCGGCCAGCTTTACTGCACCTTGGTTTAGATTCTACAAGTGTCTGGAACTCTACTGGAGGAATGCGACAGACACCATTCGTTTGCAAGAAATTCCATTTGATATTTTGTTGATGGTGGTGGAAAACACCGTCTCAAACACCACTCCTGAATCTCCCATAAGTGTACAATTGTTCAACCATGGCATATGGTTTACATCGTTTTCATGCTCATCAAACCAATCAGTGGCCACTCGTGCCCTGTGGGATAGGGGCATTGTAATCCATAGCAGAGCCACGGTAGCCAAAATAATGGCCTGCCCAGCATTTTTATAGATGACCCTAAGCATGATAGGATGTTAATTGCTTAATTAACTCAGGAACCACCTGCTTTCAATATACTTTGTATCCCTCATTTACATTATTCTGGCAGTTACACAGTATGGGCAAACCAGTGCTTAAAATAATCTATTTATGTATTTTGGCAAACATGTTTACAAAGCAAACTTAATCATATGTCATTTTCATAATGAAAGAAAATAAAAAATAGCGACAATTTTCCTATGGTAGTCTGGTTAACGTTACCAACTAACTTTCCACTCCTGTCATTTGCCAAGACGCTGGTAAAAAAAAGAAAGCTAAACGTAATCCTCTGCTCTCCCCACACCCAATGTTATGTTTACAATGACATGTATTACGTCAGAATACCCAATATTAGAATGTTTCTAATCAAATATATGAATTAAATTAATGTTTTTCTATCAGTCTAATTTGTATAAATATTGTGATTGGATGATAGCTGTGAGGGTTATCGAATCAGGATGAAATCTTAACGATAGAATGTTCACATGAAGATTTCCTAAAGTCTCTTAGGCAAATGACAGGAGGCAAGTATTGGAATATAATAGCTAAACAGAAGACAACCAGGCTAGTCTTATGCTATGGAACGTTGAATTCGTGATTTGGACAGGTCATAGAAATATAATCTAGATTGTAAATCTATGGGACAGGTAACATCCACAACAGATGAGAACATGACAATGAGCAGACCAATGCAAAAGTACAGCAGCCTACCCTACTGTGTAAAATACCCCTACAGTTATCTGTCAAATCACCCTTAATTACACCCATCTTATGTTCTGTCTATTACGGTTCTGTACTTCTATGTATTTGTAGGTTTTATGTGAACCCCATGAAGAGTAGCTGCTGGATGTGCAGTAGCTAATAGGGATCCTAATAAATTAAACACCCTTGCTAAACGTGTAATCTAATGCTCAGATGAGTAGCCTGTATTTTACAATTCGCAGTAATCCAACTATATTACTGTTTATGTTAAAGTTGAAAGGTTTTGTAGTTACATCACGAATCGTAGGCTACACTATTTAGCTCTGAACACTTCACACCGCGTTCTCTGAATTCAATCACAAACATAACCCCCCCCCCCAAAAAAAGCATTATTTCCCCTGTCGCCACGTAGAACGTTTACAAAAAGTCGAAAACACATTCTTAATTACAACATAAAGATGTGGAACATAACATGTATTTAGCAAATTACCTTCATTGAGCTCGCCTGCCATAGTTCAGATTGTCATGTGAGCACGACAGCACCTTCATGTGATTTCCTGATGAAAAAAAAAAACTGAAGAATGAACTATTTCTTAAAGTTGTAGTGAACTTTGGACATTTTCCAGATTTCAGACCTGTCCAAACATTATTGTAGGCACTAAACAAGACCTGGATTACTGCAAACTGGATATTAGGAATCCAGAACATAGGAGCATAGGTGAACAAGTGTTATTGTATATGGATCCTCCCCCACAAATAATTGAAAAATCTCAAATATGCCTCTGCCCTCGAAAAAATTGCTTTCCCACTCTCAGTCCAACTTTGGAAACCGAACAATTATGACATAGCCTAACCGCAGTGGTGTAAAGTACTTGATAAAAAAATACTTTTTAGTACTACTTAAGTAGTTTTGGGGGGGTATCTGTTCTTTACTGTACTATTTATATTGTTGACTACTTTTACTTTTACTTCACTACATTCCGAAAGAAAATTGGGTACTTTTTACTCCATACATTTTCCCTGACAGCCAAAAGTACTAGTTACAATTTGAATGCTTAGCAGTACAGGAAAAAGGTCAGATTCACACACTTATCAAGAGAAAGTCCCTGGTCATTCTCTACTGCCTCGGATCTGGTGGACTCACTAAACATAAATGCTTTCTTTGTAAATTATGTCTGAGTGTTGGAGCGTGCCCCTGGCTGTCAAAAAAAGTAATAAAAACAGAAATTGTGCCATCTGGTTTGCTAAATATAAGGAATATCAAATGTATGAAATTAAATTAAATTAAATGTATTTATATAGCCCTTTGTACTTCAGCTGATATCTCAAAGTGCTGTACAGAAACCCAGCCAAAAACCCCAAACAGCAAGCAATGCAGGTGTTGAAGCACGTTGGCTAGGAAAAACTCCCTAGAAAGGCCAAAACCTAGGAAGAAACCTAGAGAAGAACCAGGCTATGAGGGGTGACCAGTCCTCTTCTGGCTGTGCCGGGTGGAGATTATAACAGAACATGGCCAAGATGTTCAAATGTTCATAAATGACCAGCATGGTGAAATAATAGGTCTGGGACAGGTAGCACGTCCGGTGAACAGGTCAGGATTCCATAGCCGCAGGAAGAACAGTTCAAACTGGAGCAGCAGCACGGCCAGGTGGACTGGGGACAGCAAGGAGTCATCATGCCAGGTAGTTCTGAGGCATGGTCCTAGGGCTCAGGTCCTCCGACAGAGAGAAAGAAAGAGAGAAAGAGAGAATTAGAGAGAGCATACTTAAATTCACAGAGGACACCGGATAAGACAGGAGAAGTACTCCAGATATAACAAACTGACCCTAGCCCCCCGACACATAAACTACTGCAGCATAAATACTGGAGGCTGAGACAGTAGGAGTCAGGAGACACTGTGGCCCCATCCGATGATACCCCCGGACAGGGCCAAACAGGAAGGATATAACCCCACCCACTTTGCCAAAGCACAGCCCCCACACCACTAGAGGGATCTCTTCAACCACCAACTTACCATCCTGAGACAAGGCCGAGTATAGCCCACAAAGATCTCCGCCACGGCACAACCCAAGGGGGGGCGCCAACCCAGACAGGAAGATCACATCAGTGACATTTACTTTTACTTTGTACTTTTACTCAAGTCGTATTTTACTGGGTTACATTCACTTTTACTTGAGCCATTTTATATTAAGGTAGCTTTACTTTTACAATCGAGGACTTTTTCCACCTCTGCCTAACCATAACTTGATTTGGGAAAAAAACTAGCCAAATAAATCAAAGAACATCTCTTTGAGGACCAGTGCACCAAATATGTTTATTGGATATTGGTATACAAATGTGTATATGATTATATTATAACCAATTTTAACTTGTTGTTCGTTCAATGGGTTCAGAAGGTCTAAAGGTTTGAAGGGTGATTTGTCTCCTCCAATAGATCCCGAAGGAGAGAAAAAACAGTCAAGTAACAGTCAAGGACCCTAAATTGATAATTACAAACATGTTGTTATTGTACAGTGTGTGTGTCATAATGATTTCCTGGATAGAGCCCAATAGTTTGTTCATTTATCCCTTTACTGAGCAGGTCGACTCGACAACTCGCTCTTACTCAAAATATGCCTGGGTGTGTGCAGCTTCACCATCTTGCCACCAGAGGCCACTAGACACAAATAATTTGCAACGAGACAGCGGCGCTGCGTAAGGAGTGGGGTTGTTGTGGGTGCGAGCGGGACTGCAATCTGCATCGGATGGTGTGGAGGTTGCAGCGTCGTAGTCCCCTGAACACTTCACCGGATTGTTGTTCATCTTTAGTGAATGAACAGGAATGGTTTACTTTAAACAATTTAGCAATACAGTAAAAGACTTGGTAGTCATCAAAGCATTAAGGAAAATTGAAGAAAAGACAAAGGGCGCAAATGGAACTGGAGCAACCACGGATATATCAGCTTAGCTCGTTAGCAAGCCAACTAGCCCGCTGCTAACTTGATACATTGGAACACAAGTAACAATCAACTGGCTATGACTGATAACGAGGAAAGGACAGTCAAATTGTAATCCAGAATGAATTTTTGAGAATCAAATCAAATGTTTTAGCTACGCATTTATTCTTACGAAAGTATTTGAATGGATTGGATACTTTAGAATGGATTGGATGCTTTAGAATTGCTCAACAACAATAGTTAGCCGGCTAGCTAGCTAAGGTTACTTGCATGTTGAGTTGGGAAGCTATCCCGTAAGCCAAATAACGTTACGTCATCTGTACAGTAGTTAATAACTAGACGGGCAGGCAACTACAAGGTGGGTGGACTGTCATCTGCGTGGGTGTGTTCGTGAAGTTAACGTTAGTTGACTGGGCAGCCCATTATTCCTCCTTCGGTTTTTTTCGACACAGTTTAGTATTACACATGACAGAAGTGAACATGGGAGTGTTATAGGACAATGGATATAGTTAACTGCCCGTTTGTTAATACCGTAGGGAAGAAGTGACAACCGATATCTCAGGTACAGTTTAACGGTGGACCACAATGCATTAGGTCTGACGTTCTGCTTTCGGACATAGGACTCTCTCTGGTTTTGCTGGACCGCTTGCTAACAAGAACTTTATGACGCCGGCTCAGTCCATTATTTCATTTTTGACTGACCACACAGGTCTCCGTTAACCGAAAGCGTCCACAGCCCTCATACCATGGCAGCGGTTGTCAACTACTCACCGCCGTGGTGGGTCAACCTGCTACACCGACTCCCTCATTTCAACCTTCAATTCGAACAAACAAGCAGCGATTTTCGCCCGGGGGACTCGTCCTATCAACAGGTAACTTTATGACATACACTTAACTTGAACTGTGCCTTGTGAATCAGAAACAATACATGGCTGTCAAACATTATACGTTTGTAAACAAGGGAGTTGCTGGTGTTTGAGGTATGATAATATTCTGGGGTGATGCAATTGATTGAGGATTTTGGGACAGGCATCAGCACAGACCAATGCAATGTTATACCCCTGTGCACTGACAATGCAATGTTATACCCCTGTGCACTGGCAATGTCTATTAAACTTGTTTGGTGCAGAGCCTTTGTAAGAGTACTCAAGACCTCTTATTAACGGTGGTTCCCTAGGCGGTGTACAGTACATAGACCTAGTCCCTACTGAGACTGGGGGGTGACGGACAGCTACTCTTGCAGGCTATATTTCTCAAACTGTTATCATGTTGAGTTCCCATTGCAGAAACAGCCACTGTTACCTTCTGACAAGACATGACATGTATGGATTCCAGGGATGGGTGGAGATGGACTAAAGACAGTGGTCTTTAAATCGAGTCATAACAGGGATTCCATATGTCATAAATTGCCACATAATCATAGCTATTCATCTCGGCCTGTTTTCCGGTTCTCCTAATTAAGTGTGTGTGAGGGGCAGCATAATGCCCATTTACTGTGGCCGTTATGGCTTTGGCCTGTGCAACAGCAAACAGAAACTATGGATATTTTTAAGTTCGCTAATCACAGGAGATGGGGATTTCCAAAATGAGCTTGTCTACTTCCAAAGTATATGGAGGAGGACATGATTAACTTGGCTTCCCCTTCCCTGTCAGCTGCTGTGGGTATCACGACGACAGTTGTCTCAACAGGCTCTAAAAAGAGGGCTGTATTTTCTGGCACTGGGTGTGACTGTCAGTTGAGTGCTCAGGCAGAAGCTCATTCACAGCTTCTAGGACCAAGATAACCTGTCTGTTATCAGACTTAATACTGGGCCATGCATGGGCCTGCAGTCCAAACGCTTCATCCAGCCGACACTTCATCCAGCCAACACATCTCAAGATAACCCCAGATTAAGTCATGCTGAAGGAATTTAATGTACTATCCCTGACCTACATAGTTATTTCTCAAATTTACGGGATAACTCTGTCCTGACCAAAGCAAGCTGTGGGCCATGTCATTGTGAATGAGACTCAGTTATGTCTGTAATGTGCCATGTGTTAGCTGATGATTAGTATGTTAGGCATTATTTGCATTATTTTCTGCATTCTTGTCATACTATAACTCTGTTCCTCAGGAGACAGAGCCCAGCACCGATATGTCATTAAGACCTTGAGGTATGACCTTTGACCTGAGGTTGTGACCCCAAGGTCGTCTGGCTGCCCGATTTTTCATTTCAGTCACTTAGCAGGCACTCTTATCCAGAGTGACTTAAAATTAATGCATTCATCTTAAAGGGGAATTTCACTATTTAGGACCCTAATAAGTATTTTTAGGTTCCAGACAGTTTTATTTGCGATTTCACTTGATTTTGAGAAACTTATCCCACCAGCAATTGACTTCCTGAGCCTTCTGGGATTACAAGGCATCCAGAAAACATGAACTGATGCTCCAAATACGTCCTTTTACAAACGGCAAAGCTCTCATTATCCTGATGCAGCTTTTTAGATGTTGTACACATTACATTTTGTCATACCAAACTTTTTCCACAGCTTTATAATATATCTTTTTTTTTTTTTAACTCAAGTGATAATTTGTAGTGTGCAATATTGGCATGCATGCGTCTACTTCCTTGTTCCTCTTGCTTCTGCCTATACCTCAGTGACTACTGTGTGCGTATAAGTTGGGGGGGGGGGGCGTGTTTCATAAACACACTCGCCAGTCCACAACAACGTGTCCACTGTAAACACAGAGCTGCTAGCTAGCTGCCGGTCGCTAATCTACCAAGCAAGCTAATTATTATATATTTTTTTACTATGCTACCAACATGTCTGACTAGAAAATACGAGGAGGAAATGTTCGAATTTTCAGGTGACACTTATTTACTTGAACCGGCATACACAGACGATCTTCAACAGATGGAGGATGACCGAGAAAGGAGAGGGCGGGACGGAGCAGGCAGGGGCTCAGGCAGATATTCAACCAGCAACTGAGATGCGACTCAGGACCTCTGGAAACTGGTGGTATACCTGTGGGCAATGCCAAGCGATGCCAACTGTTGACAAGTGTCTTTGCTGCGCAGTGTTGGACCTGCTTATACCAGCTTTGGAAAATCTATACTGAACAACAATATAAACACAACAATTTGCGTTACAGTTCATATAAGGAAATCAGTCAATTGAAATAAGTTAATTAGACCCAAATCTATGGATTTCACATGACTGGGCAGCGGCACAGCCATGGGTGGGCCTGGAAGGGCATGTGCCCACCCACTGGGGTGCCCGACCCAGCCTATCAGAATGAGTTTTTCCCCACAAAGGGACTTAATTAAAGACAGAAACACTCCTCAGTTTCATCAGTTTCATCAGCTGTCTGGGTGGCTGGTCTCAGATGATCCCGCAGGTAAAGAAGCTGGATGTGGAGTTCCTGGACTGGCGTGGTCTGCAGTTGTGAGGCCAGTTGGACAAATTCTCTAAAATGATGTTGGGGGTAGCTTATGGTAGAGAAATAAACATGACATTTTCTGGCAACAGCTCTGGTGGACATTACTGCAGTCAGCATGCCAATTGCACCCTCCCTCAATACTTGAGACGTGGCGTTGTGTGACAAAACTGCGCATTTTAGAGTGGCCTTTTATTTTCCCCAGCACAAGGGGCACCTGTTACATTTTTCATATGCACAAAAAGCTTATTTCTCTCAAATTACATCCCTGTTAGTTGGCATTTCTCCTTTGCCAAGATCATCCATCGACCTGACAGGTGTGGCATATCAAGAAGCTGATTAAACAGCATGATCATTACACAGGTGCACCTTGACGGGATCCTGAGGCCCATTGTCGTGCCATTCATCTGCCGCCATCACCTCATGTTTCCGCATGATAGTGCACGGCCCCATGTCGAAAGGATTTGTACACAATTCCAGTTCTTCTATGGTCTGCATACTCACCAGACATGTCACCCATTGCAATGTTCTGGATCGAGGTGTACGACATCGTCTTCCAGTTCACGCCAATATCCAGCGACTTCAATGGCTTCAGCCATTGAAGAGGAGTGGGACAGCATTCCACAGGCCACAATCAACAGCCTGATCAACTCTATGCGAAAGGAGATGTGTCACGCTGCATGAGGCAAATGGTGGTCACACCAGATACTGACTGGTTTTCTGATCCACGCCCCTACTTTTTTTTAAGGTTTCTGTGACCAACAGAGCTCTCTATTCCCAGTCATGTGAAATCCACAGATTAGTGCCTAATTTATTTATTTCAATTGACTGGTTTCTTTATATGTACTGTAATTCATGAAAATCTTAGAAATTGTTACATGTTGCTTTTATATTTGTGTTCAGTATACATCTCTGTCTAAATGTCCTTATGTGCTGGAGCAGCTAATTGCTAGATGCGCGGGAGTGTAGAGCGCTGTAGGCTATGGCATTAGTAAAAATCATGTTTCATGTGTGGACCTTCTTTTATACAATTCATGTTTTCATTGCTTGCTAGTCATTTATATAAATCAATCTTTAAAAAAAAGGGTTAGATGTGTCTAATTCATTATTTGACAGCAGTCAACAAGGTTGTTCTGGCTCTGAGGCCTAATGTTGTCTAATGTGTTGTGGCGAAGCTGACTTAGGAGCTCTCGTCACGAACGATTATAATTTATTTCCCCTTATAAATTGTTTAGGGCGTTCATGTTTCCACATATCTGGTAAATCATTTATTCTAAATGTGTATACTGTTTCCTGTTTTGCCAGTGTCGTGCTATTTACCTTGTGCAAGGCTAATTATGTATCGAGGAAATGTTTGGTCGAGTTGCATTGTGACTCGTTTCATATTTAAATGCAGTTAACAATTTTGCAATCCTCCCAGTGGATGCGGTGTTCAGGTGCCCACGAACACTTGCTACACTGGCGAGAAAGAAGTTTGTTTATTTCCATATTAATGTGTCCCGTGTTTTGAAGTTATGCGTGTCTCGGAACTCCATGTCTTGTTGGTTTTCTCCATGCATAATGGGAGTGTAACTCCTAAAGTAATGTTTTGCCTCCTGTTGGCCTGCAGAACTATTGTTATGAATTGTGTATTCATTAATGGACAGTATTCCCACATATTATTTTGATGTAGGTATAATGAGGATGTCTGTTACATGATTTAATATGCCATATTTGGGTTAATGGTACGGTTCATAGGAGGGGCTATAGGTGTAAAGGTACCTATTTCACCTGTGAGCTTCAGTTATGTTGTAGCTCTGCTATGTGAGCTGTGTGGGGGAGGCTGTCCATATACCCCAACCTGCTATAGTTGGTTTGACAGGGTAGACCTGATTTTGAAGCTTAGGTTTTTGATTCATATTCAAAACTGTATTTTGAGTCTGTTCACTTTGTAAATCTCTTTTGTAGGTTATGTACATTTTCATTGCATTTCGTCATTCACCGGAAATGACCTGTCACTGTTACAAAAGTGGACACTATTTTGCACTTGATCCTGCTACTGACTGCCCTCAACGCTGCTCCAACATGTGCCTAACGTTGTGTCAGATGGATAAAGAATGCACCAATCCTCTCCAACTTGGCATGGTGAAGTTTGATACGGAATATTTTCTTAATTTATAGACTAATCAACGGTGGTCAGGCCCGGTCCTGGCCGATATGTCGCCCTAGGCGGAACAGCAACAAAAAATACCTCCCTCTTATTCCCGCAAAGTAGAATAGTAGCCTAGGCTATACTGTCGGCCTGCAATTCACTTTTATGATTGTCCGTGTAGCATACCTATCGTAAAACAGGCAATTTACCATTCATTTATGTTAATACATGTATTAATACATTTTGTTTGCAGAGTTCCAAACCTCCTACACTTGTGAGAAACAACTTTTGGTTTATTTCATAACATTATTGACATGCTCCATATGAGCATGTGTCTGGTTTCTCTGTCCTGTTAATATTGACGGAGCACGCATAGAAGTACCTGGCTTGCTTCTCGCAAATGTAAAATGTAGGAAAGTGCCCAGCTGGGCTTCTCAGTTTTTCTTTACCTCACACAGTAAGTCAACAAAGTCTGTTTTTTAAATGTATTTTAACATCCATTCAAATTTATAGTAGTTCCTCACTGCATTCAAAAACTCCAACACTCTCCCGCTCGGTAATCAGCATCGCTGATAATAGGCTATGGACATGTGCATGTATTTGTTTCTATTTTAATGATGGTCAATTTAATCTTCATACTATAGCAGAGATGTCGCCGTTCATACGCTAATTGTCAATTCATTATCTTACAGTCTACTTTCTGGAAAGCCTAAGTTAGGCCTAGGTTTTTTAATACGTTTTAAGGAAAGGGTATATATTTGCTCTTGTGCCTGACATAGGCTAGTGGCTTTGTTTGACGGATGCTTTTACGGGGGTGTGTGAGTACGCTGATTCTCTCTATAGGCCTTTATGTCCATTCAGAAAGTTTCCTAAAATAGCCTGTCTGGACTCCTTAATCTCTTTATTAAGAGTCAAACGCTCCCGTCTTGATTGAATCTTGTAAACGGCCTGTTTCCGTTAGCTTAGGCTACATTATTTCTCTCATTACAGCGTCCTCTCATTGAAGAACGTATGCCACTGCAATCGAATGGCAGCAGAAGCAGGGTTTGTGACGTTATGTAACTATTACGGGAAAGGTGGGAGAAAACCCATCGGACTTCGCTTGAATGTTTTTGTGCATCGAAATAGGATCTGTATTAGAAAATGTTATATGCAGAAAAGCCAACAGACAAGGCAGGCATAGATCTTTATTTTGACTTGTTAATGTTGTCAATGTCCTCTCCAAACTGGCATTTCTTAATTTGTTGATTTAATATTTCTAAGTAATAGCCTGAAATAATAATTAAATGACATGATAATAACAAAGTTTCAATTAGGTTTTTATTAAGATGCATATCTATCTCATCAAGTTTACAAACAATTGTTACCTCCCCTTTTTTGATTACAATTTGTGTGGTGGCTGAGTCGGCACCAGAGTGGGAATAGTCATTTTGTCCTTTTGGAGCAACGGTGGTAAGGGGCAGGAGTTAGAATCTGCTACAATCTGGGCCTTGTCTGGTCTTGGAACACTAGCTATGTTCTTGGACGGTTGTTTTGGAGGTTGTACATTGGAAAGTGGGACCTTGTACACCACTGTCTTGTGGCACAGCTCTACCAGGTCCATCGGGAAGGTCTGTTTTGTTGGCTCGTGAATGTTGAGCAACCCATGCTTTGTTTTTTGGGGGGGAGAACCATACTGTACCTGGGTCTGCCTGAGGAGAAATGAAACCCCAATTAGCAATTTTCTCACTTCCGCATAAGATTTACACACTAGTCTGCCTGGTGTGTCATTTCCTGAAAATAAGATTATAAATTATGCACAATGACAGAAACAGGCATTACTGGAAAGAGGGACATTATGTCACTTTCAAGTCTACAAAGAATTGAAAACAATGACAATGTGATTAGCTTCTCCCTAACCCTAGACCGTGTCTCCAGTGACCATGGCCCTGTATAGAATCCATGACCTCTCCATTATAGAATCCATGACCTGTCCATTGAAAAATCATCACATTTTACCTGCAGCAGTGGTTACCTGTCAGGTGTTTTTGTCTGGGACTGCATTAAAAATGTGTGATGTGGGGGGTTACTCGTGAACCAGAGTTGGGGAAACACTGATGTAAGGAGCAAATTAGAACACATGTTAAAATCCGAAAAGCTTGTGAGAGTACATTGTAATCCACTGACTTGTGGTGCAACCTAATGGGTTGGTTCTGGATGACATGGAGCAGTGGTTAATAAACTTGAAGTTTCCTGTGACATAAAACCTCCCATAAGCAACAAGACGACAATGCCAAATCAGTATTTTATACATAAACTCATCAAAAAAAGAAACGTCCTCTCACTGTCAACTGCGTTTGCTGAAAATAAACTTAACGTGTAAATATTTAAATGGAGATAATAATATTCACCAACTGAGACAAACTGGACAAGTTCCACAGGCATATTATTAACAGAAATTGAATACTGTGTCCTTGAACAAAGGGGGGGGTCCAAATCAAAAGTAACAGTCAGTATTTGGTGTGGCCACCAACTGCATTAAGTACTGCAGTGCATCTCCACCTCATGGACTGCACCAAATTTGCCAGTTCTTGCTGTGGGATGTTACCCTACTCTTCCACCAAGCCACCTGCAAGTTCCCAGACATTTCTGGGGGGAATGGCCCTAGTCCTCACCCTCCGATCCAACAGGTCCCAGACGGGCTCAATGGGATTGAGATCTTTGCTGGCCGTGGCAGAACATTGACATTCCTGTCTTGCAGGAAATCATGCACAGAACGAGCAGTATGGCTGGTGGCATTGTCATGCTGGAGGGTCATGTCAGGATGAGACTGCAGGAAGGGTACCACATGAGGGAGGAGGATGTCTTCCCTGTAAGCACAGCGTTGAGATTGCCTGCAATGACGACAAGCTCAGTCCGATGGTGCTGGGACACACCGCCCCAGACCATGGCGAACCCTCCACCTCCAAACGATCACTCTCCAGAGTACAGGCCTCGGTGTAACGCTCATTCCTTCGACGATAAACGCGAATCCGACCATCACCCCTGGTGAGACAAAACCGCGACTTGTCAGTGAAGAGCACTTTTTGCCTGTCCTGTCTGGTCCAGCAGCGGTGGGTTTGTGCTCATAGGTGACGTTGTTGTCGGTGATGTCTGGTGAGGACCTGCCTTACAACAGGTCTACAAGCCCTCAGTCCAGCCTCTCTCAGCCTATTGTGGACAGTCTGAGCACTGATGGAGGGATTGTGCGTTCCTGGTGTAACTCGGGTAGTTGTTGCCATCCAGTACCTGTCCCGCAGGTGTGATGTTCGGATGTACCGATCCTGTGCAGGTGTTGTTACACGTGGTCTGCCATTGTAAGGACGATCAGCTGTCCGTCCTGTATCCCTGTTGCGCTATCTTAGGCGTCTCACAGTACGGACATTGCAATTTATTGCCCTGGCCACATCTGCGGTCCTCATGCCTCCTTGCAGCATGCCTAAGGCACGTTCATGCAGATGAGCAGGGACCCTGGACATCTTCCTGTTGGTGTTTGTCAGAGTCAGAAAGGCCTCTTTCGTGTCCTAAGTTTTCATATTTATGACCTTAATTGCCTACCGTCTGTAAGCTGTTAGTGTCTTAACTTCTCTAGGGTAGGGGGCAGCATTTGGAATTTTGGATGAAAAGTGTGCCCAAATTAAACTGCCTTCTACTCAGGCCCAGAAGATATGATATGAATATAATTAGTAGATTTGGATAGAAAACACTCTAAAGTGTTAAAATAATGTCTGTGAGTATAACAGAACTGATTTGGCAGGCAAAAACCTGAGAAAAATCCATTCAGGAAGTAGGATTTCTTTTGTTTGTAGTTTTCTATTCAATGCCATTTACAGTATCTATTGACTTAGGACTCAAATTGCAGTTCCTATGCCTTCAACTAAATGTCAAGTCTTTAGAAATTGAATCAGGCTTGTATTCTGAAAAATGAGGGGGTAAGAACAGTCTGAATGAGTGGACCCTGCCGTGTCACAGAGCTTTTTCATGCGCGTGACCGAGAGTGCATTTCTTGTTTACCTTTATATTGATGACGTTATTGTCCGGTTGAAATATTATCGATTATTTAGGCTAAAAACAACCAGAGGATTGAATATTAACATCGTTTGACATGTTTCTATGAACTTTACGGATACAATTTTAATTTTTTTGTCTGCCTGTTGTGACTGCGTTTGAGGCTGTGGATTAACGAAGAAAACACATGAACAAAACAGGTTTTTGGATATAAAGAGAGACTTTATCGAGCAAAAGGAAAATTTATTGAATAAATTAATGTCTTCTGAGTGCAACCATATGAAGATCATCAAAGGTAAGTGATTAATTTTATCTTTATTTCTGACTTGTGTAACTCTTCTACTTGGCTGGTTACTGTTTGTAATGATTTGTCTGCTGGGCTATGATCTCAAATAATCGTAAGGTATGCTTTCGCCGTAAAGCATTTTTGAAATCTGACACCGTGGTTGGATTCACAAGAAGTTCTTATTTTCTGAATTTTTATAGTGAGTATTTCTGTATTTGAATTTGGCACTCTGCAATCTCACTGGATGTTGGCCAGATGGGACGCTAGCATCCCACATATCCAAGAGAGGTTAACGACTGTTCCACAGGTACATGTTCATTAATTGTTTATGGTTCATTGAATAAGCATGGAAAACAGTGTTTAAACCCTTTACAATGAAGATCTGTAAAGTTATTTAGATTTTTACAAATTATCTTTGAAAGACAGGGTCCTAAAAAATGATTTTTTGTTGTTGCTGAGTTTATAAGCGAAAGCATTTTTGGTTAACTGTTTTGATAAGCAGTGATCTGATGGCTACATATCCACAATTTTTTTTTCATTGCTTTGTCGCATGTGGGGATTGCACATCTGCAAAACATTTTCAACAATATTCAGTAAATAACCTAACAAAAACTACTTCAGTCCCCTTGTCGTCGCCTGGCTGATCTTGAGTGACTAACTGAAAACGTAGCTAGCTAGCTACCTAGTACCTCTGCTGGTAGCATTTCCCCTACTTACACGCCCGCAATGGCGAGAGGAACAAGGAAGTAAACGAATGCAAGCCAATATGCGAAATTAGCTCTTGAGTTCAACAAAATGGATTATAACGTTATGTATAACGTTTGGCATGACTTTACCCGTTTTTTATTCAACAAATAGCAAATCTAGAATTTCTGAAAGTTTGACAAACCTGTTTTTGTAAGCTTTTAAACAATATCAAACTCAAATATGTATATTTTCCAGTGATGAAGACATGGATCTCATGATATGGTGGGGTATGCAGAACTTTGAGTACCTCGATCTCCTGGATGTTGGCCTTCAGGTCCAAAACATTACTTTCTGACCACTTCTTCCATGGGCAAACATGTATGGAAAGTTTTTTGTTTTGAATCAAAAGAGATGCTGTCAGAAAGTGATTGCATTTATATGGATTTACCCTAAGGTCATTTGCATGCACGAACTGCCCTGGCTATTGCCCATCACCAAGTTCCACTACCAACGATTTAGAGGTTAAGCCAATGAGTGTGTAGTAGAAGATGAGTGAGTGCAGCAGCCCAGTGCAAGCAAGCTGCACAGCTGAAGATTGGGGAGGGGAGAACCCCTCCTGCACTCTGCAGCATGGCACTTGTTCAGAAGGTCAGAATTAATGGATATTCTCAGCTCATTTAGTTGAGGGTTTCACTCAACCGTCCCTGAAGTAAAATCCACTGTGTCCTTGATGCACTGATCAGTGAACTTTTTCCCATTTTCTCTTTTTAACGGCAAGTGCTAAGAATTTAGTGTTCAAGTGGATTTCAAAATGAGAGATAATTGCCAGTCTGTCAATAGGGTACGACAAAAGCCAGGATTTGTTTCACCCCCCCCTCCTTCAAGTGTCCACAAATTCCGAGTAGGCCTATGTTGCCAAGTATGCCAATTCTCCCCTTAACCCATGATTTGGCCCACAAAGGAGATCTATAGGCCTAACCAGGCATATATGCAACATTTGTCCTGAGGCATACATGCAGTAATCACACCTTTTCATTCTGATATTTAATGATGATGCATCGGTGCTTTATAAAGGAGTTTAAAACGTTTTGGCAATAGTGAGAAACGAGTGAAAATGGCTGTCTTGACAAATTCCTTCTCGCCAGAAGGACAACATGGAGGGGGGTTGTCAAGGGGCAGCTTTTGTAAGTTGTGGACCAGAGCCAGGGTTGGCGAGGTGGAAGAAGAGAGGCAGTCTGTTGCCATTGTGATGGATGGGAGTGGGACTGGAGCTGGGTTTGTTTGGGTTTGTGTGGGCAGACTGGGGTGAGGAGAGTAGACAGAGCCAGCATGGTTTCAGCCTCCTACCTGGGTCAGAGAACCAAGAGAGAGCCCAGGCTAGCCTGAGGAGTGGGAAAATATATATTCTTTAGATGTAGACCACACTTAGCCATAAATATATTTTTTTAAAGTAGGCTACTTTGGTCAGGGCAAATATGTTGACATCCACACTGCCGATAGCACAGTGAGATATAGGTGTACGAGAGAACCGATTTTTACGTACCTGGTGTGGTGGAGTGTGTTGATATGTTCATCAAGCAGTTCATTTTGAATGTGGGGAATTTGACCTGGAAGTGAAACCTGATTGTAAAGGACAAAGTGGACAGTTGAGTCGGCATGTGTTACTTCCTCTCCTCTCTTCCCTTCTTGTCTTGGGATTTGGGTCTGCTATTCTTTCATGGCAATGTGTCTAATTCAAAGCCATACTTAAGTACATTTTAATGGAACACATATGTACCACGATTTGCTCTTTTGACTACCGGTATGTGAAAAACGGAACTCCATTCCTGATATTTGAATCGCAACATAAAACAAGGACCATTTCCTTTTCTTGACAATGGGGAGTGAAAATTAAAGAAATCTAAAAGGTAGAGAAGGACTTTTAAATTTAAGGTCATTATTAGTCAGCTTTGAATTCCCATTGTCTTGGATCAGAAGCTGGGAAGATGAGAAGGGGTTGTAACAATGCCAGCATCCTGTTCACAGGATGGTACGGCTCCTCTCCAGCCCCTTTGAACTTCACTTAGTCAGACAGTGACATTGCCTATTTTCCATTTATTTAACCACTCGCTGTATGAATTTTCCATACTTGCATTTCAGCATATGTACAACTTTTAAAATGTTTGCACAGTGTATCCATCCATGAAGTAGTGGTATAATATCACTAGGTAACACAGATGGCTGCCCAGGAGATGGAGCTCAGTGAGATACTGTAATTTGAGTTCAGATATTGTTTCTCCAGGGTGGGGAAACGGTCTCGATAAAGCGCTTCAATGGAGAGGCCTCTATTCACCAAGAGCCCAGGGGCAGCCTGTTAGGCTGATCTTACTGAAAAATGCATCTGTTTAGAGAAGCAGGGTGCCGGTATTTTCCTGTTTTAATATATCCGCTACCAGGGGAAGAAATTTGGATTGAAATCTGTGTAATTACAATGAACTCCCAGCCTGTGTGAACTACATATGAAGTGCCTGCCCTCTCCCTATGTGCTGCTGGCTGAAGTATGGGACTGGTGCTGGACCTACAGTACTCAGCAATAGACCCGTTTCTTAAGCTATTCAGTTTGTTAGTTCACTCGTTCACTCACTGACACGCCTTTTCATTACTTAAACACCTCACATTTTCGCTTGCTCGTGCTCTCTCTTCCTCTCTCTTTCTTTTTCTTTCTTTCTAGCCTAGTGGTTAGAGCGTTGGACGGGTAACCGAAAGGTTGCAAGATCGAATCCCCGAGCTGATAAGGTAAAAATCTGCCGTTATGACCCTGGCAGTTAACCCACTGTTCCTAGGCCGTCATTGGAAATAAGAACTTGTTCTTAACTTAAATAAAGGTCAAATAAAACAATTCCATTCGAGAGGCTTCATTGGCATGGAAAACATATGTTAACATTGCCAAAGCAAGTGAAGTAGATAATATACAAAAATGAAATAAACAATTAAAATTAACAGTAAACATTACACTCACAGAAGTTCCAAAAGAATAAAGACATTACAAATGTCATGCTATGTGTATATATACAGTGTTGTAACGATGTACAAATGGTTAAAGTACAAAAGGGAAAATAAATCTCTTTGAAACACACACACGTTCACCCTAAGACTTCCAAGGTTCAGCAGATGGGTGCCGTTTCACATCAAAGCTCTATATCGTAAGATCTGATCCCAGACCATATGACATCTTCCTTGCAGCCTAGCCTGGACTTTATGTCAGTATTGAACCCACTTACTTATCATTTTGATCCACTTTACCTGTGGGTGAATAAAGTGTCCTACTCCTACATGAATTGTCTTGCTGACATGATTTTACACTCCGAGTTGAGAAGGCTACACTGCCAATAGAGAAGACAAGCTCTTGCTATTCTTTCGACATTAGACTAAATCAGGGGAGCAGGCATATCTTCATTGACACTGGCCGTGCTCCCAGATTGGCTTGTTTTAGCTGCATTCCTGCTCAGTTGCAGCTTTCCGTTTCCCGTTCACTTTTGCCTTACTTTTAAACCAGTTGGCAGTTTCCACACAGAACCTTGTTTTCTTTTCCTTGTTCTGAGATGAGGCGATGTGAGAAAGGTTCATTTGCCACTAGCACATTCCAAATCATGTCTTGATGGTTGATTCATGCTTTATAAAGCTCATAACTAACTCTGCTCAGTTGGTTACAATTATCAAATCTAACTTTATTTGTCACATGCTTCTTAAACAAGCGTGAAATGCTTACATACGGGTCCTTGCCAACAACGCAGAGAAAGTAAAAAGATACATTCTAGGAAAACTTGTTTGTATACACTGGGTGAATGTGCAGGGGTACGATGTAACTGAGGTAGATATGTACATATACGTATGGGTAAAGTGACTAGGCAGCCGGATAGATAATAAACAGTAACCCGACACTCATTTAACACCATCCAAAATCATTTGTTAATTTAAGCAGCAAGGCACAGGGGGGTGTGGTATATGGCCGATATACCACGGCTCATGGCTGTTCTTAAGCACGACACAATGCGAAGTCCCTGCCAATCAGCATTCAGGGCTCAAACCACCCAGTTACCAGCTTCTGTGAATATCCTTTTTCATTTAAGGACTGTGAATTATTTGTTTTCCAAACAATCTTTACTTGCCATACAGTTGGCAGTATAAAGTCTATTTTGTTTTTCCTGTGGAATAATTAACGCCTTTTTGCCTGAGATTTGCTAGATAAGTAAATGCATCTAAAAACTAATTAAAGTTAAGAAGTCTTAATGGATTTACTTCGAGAGCCTTCCTTTCCCTTTATCTACTGTTCCATTTTAGGGAGAATGCTTTTTTTTGTTCGCTTTTCACTGTCCGCACGCATGAACAGCAGACTGGAGCCCAGGCAGCGCCTAAAATTAGATCCTTATTTAGCATTTGCCCAAAGGAGCTGGGCTGTCTTGCATTTTGGAAATAATTTCCTATCTCAAAGGAGCTCAGAGCGGCTGTTGTTGAGGGAACGTGCGGTAATACTGGATTAATTATCATTTTAAGGCGTTACAACAACAGGAAAAGGTGGAGAAGAACAATCCAAAAGACCATTTCCTATGCACATTTGTTCTCAACTTGATATCCATGAGTAGTGAAGCCAAATAATTACCACTGCTATCTGGGCATTTTAATCATATACAGTATTGCAATGGGCGATTCACTGCAAATGTACATCTGACAGCAGTAAAGAGCGAGTAAGCGGTGCTATGCCCAAACAACAGTGGCTTTCCCCTCAGTCACACCAGGGCCCTGGTCACTCAAGACTTTGACTGTGTCACTCCACTCCAGACATTTCTCTCTTCCCTCTGGTAAAGTAGTACTCTGCCTCCTCACACGAACCCTGACTCTCTTTTACCACACTTGCTATAAAGTCACAAGCTCTCTGATCTGGCCTGAACCGACACAATGCTCTCTCCAGCACCCCGTACTGTATGCCCACACAGAGTAGGTGAGACGAACTTTGCACATGCTGCAAGGGAAACGATGGCAGCTTGTCAGCGTCAAAAGATTCCAGTCATTTTGAAGTGCTCACATGGAAACAGGAGTTCACTGGGTCCACAAAAAATCAAGTTATTTGATATCGAGCCCAAATTTCGTACAGGATATATCCATTACGATGAATCATGAGACTGAAGTACAGCAGACAGATTGGGAGCATAATCTGCTTTACAGTATCTTCTGTTTTTATGATTCATCGTAATGGATATATCCTGTATGAAATTTGGGCTTGATTTGAAATAATTGTGGCCTTCCCCTATATTATGAGAACTGGCTTTAAGTGATACTTCAAAATGAGACCAGGGAAACACACACTTCATTCATGTGTGATGACGTCCGGGACTAGGATTATATGGTTTCTATGCGTTTCAGTAGGCATTGTCAGAGTATGCGTCTTGTGGTGGTGTGTTTGTGCTTGTTCATGATGGGGTTGAGGTTTTTCTCCTCTGCCTTCTACGTTATTCTCAAAGTTATGACGATAACCCTTAATTGACTGTGATCTGGTGTAAATGAGCTATGACGAGCCAAAGGGCATAGCTAATAAACAGAGAGACCATCTCATTACCATGTGGTTCCTCTGGGTGGTCAGAGTGTGTATCTGCTTTAATAGCCTCTCATTCCTTGCAGACTGGATGCGCAAGATAGCCTAGCGGTTAGAGAGTTGGGCCAGTAACCAAAAGGTTGCTGGTTTGAAGCCCCGAGCCGGCAAGGTGGAAAAATCTGCCGTTCTGCCTTTGATCAAGGCAGTTAACCCCCAACAATAAATGCTCCCCGGGCTCTGATGATGTGAACATCCCCCACACCTCTCTGATTCAGAGGGGTTGTGTTAAATCGGAAGACACATTTCGGTTGAGTGCATTGTTGTGCAACTGACTAGGTATGCCCTTTCCCCAATATCATTCCAACAGGCAACAGCTATGCAGTAAAAATAATAATAAAATAGTCTAAATTAGTTCTAGGACCATAAAATGGATCCTGGATGCTTGGCTCCTGTATCTCTACATTCTACATAGTCTCTCTGAAAGCTTACACACATACAACAGCGGTTGTATGTGTGTAATAACCGCAAAGCGTTTTGTTGCTATGAGTCATTATGTGTGTGAGATGACGTCTCATCGCCCTCTTGTTCCCCCCTCAGTCCATCCTGCTGCTGGGAGGCGTGGCTCTAGCCTGCCTGGCCCTGGACCTCCTCTTCCTGCTCTTCTACTCCTTCTGGCTGTGCTGCCGGCGGAAGAAGAGTGAGGAGCCGCCCAACGCCGACTGCTGCTGCACCGCCTGGTGTGTCATCATCGCCACGCTTGTCTGCAGGTGAGTCCCGCGTGGAAAGACGTAAGGCTCTGATCACTCATTGGTTCACTACCCAAAATACAGGCTTCGCTGTAATGAGGTGGGTCATCTCTAATTTCAACATGTAAAGCCTGGAACTGCAGATAACAATGCAAGGATTAGCCATGTCCACCATTACCCCTTAACCTCTTGAAACTCCCCATCCCGGATCCGGGATTGTGACTAAGCCTCAGGCTCATTAGCATAACGCAACGTTAACGATTTCTGAAAATCGCAAATAAAATTAAAATAATGCGTTTGCTCTCAAGCTTAGCCTTTTCTTAACAACACTGTCATCTCAGATTTTCAAAATATGCTTTTGAACCATAGAAATTGACTAATTTGTGTAAGAGTATGCAAAGCTAGCATAGCATTTTGTGTAGCATGTAGCACGCAACATTTTCACAAAAGCCAGATAACCAAATAAATAAAATCATTTACCTTTGAAGAGCTTCTGATGTTTTCAATGAGGAGACTCCCAGCCACATACCAAATGCGCAGTGTTTCCTGAAAGCGTCTGTGTGTAGGAGAAATCGTTCCGTTTTCTACATTGCGCCTGGCTACCGAAACGAACCGAAAATGCAGTCACCTACAACGTGAAACTTTTTCCGGATTAACTACATAATATCGACCGAAACATGGCAAACGTTGTTTGGAATCAATCCTCAAGGTGTTTTTTCACATATCTCTTCATTGACATGCAGTTCGTGGAAGCTTGCTTCTCTCTCTTTTCTCCCATGGAAAAATACTGGCAGGTGACTTTTGCGCACCAATTTCGGCGCAGGACACCGGGCGGACACGTGGTAAATGTGGTCTCTTATGGTCAATCTTCCAATGATCTGCCTACAAATACGTCACAATGCTGCAGACACCTTGGGGAAACGACAGAAAGGGCAGACTCATTCCTCTTGCGTTCACAGCCATATAAGGAGATCATGAAAGACAGAGCCTCAAAAATCCTTGTCATTTCCTGGATGCCAAGTCATCTTGGTTTTGCCTGAAGCTCACGTTAAAGGGCACGCACAGAGAAGATATTTGTATTTCTGGACACGTCAGAGTGTTTTCTTTCGAACAGTAGCAATTATATGCATAGTCGAGCATCTTTTTGTGACAAAATATCTTGTTTAAAACGGGAACGTTTTTCTTCCAAAAATGAAATAGCGCCACCATAGGTGTAAGAGGTTAACCTCCTCGGATTTGCCATGTTCACCAGCACCCCTTAACCTCCTCGGATTTGCCATGTTCACCAGCACCCCTTAACCTCCTCGGATTAGCCATGTTCACCATTACCCCTTAACCTCCTCCGATTAGCCATGTTCACCATTACCCCTTAACCTCCTCGGATTAGCCATGTTCACCAGCACCACTTAACCTCCTCGGATTAGCCATGTTCACCATTACCCCTTAACCTCCTCGGATTGGCCATGTTCACCAGCACCCCTTAACCTCCTCGGATTGGCCATGTTCACCATTACCCCTTAACCTCCTCGGATTGGCCATGTTCACCAGCACCCCTTAACCTCCTCGGATTAGCCATGTTCACCATTACCCCTTAACCTTCTCGGATTAGCCATGTTAACCATTACCCCTTAACCTCCTCGGATTAGCCATGTTCACCAGCACCCCTTAACCTCCTCGGATTAGCCATGTTCACCAGCACCCCTTAACCTCCTCGGATTAGCCATGTTCACCATTACCCCTTAACCTCCTCGGATTAGCCATGTTCACCAGCACCCCTTAACCTCCTCGGATTAGCCATGTTCACCATTACCCCTTAACCTCCTTGGATTAGCCATGTTCACCAGCACCCCTTAACCTCCTTGGATTAGCCATGTTCACCATTACCCCTTAACCTCCTCGGATTAGCCATGTTCACCAGCACCCCTTAACCTCCGCGGATTAGCCAAGTTCACCATTACCCCTTAACCTCCTCAGATTAGCCATGTTCACCATTACCCCTTAACCTCCTCGGATTAGCCATGTTCACCATTACCCCTTAACCTCCTCGGATTAGCCATGTTCACCATTACCCCTTAACCTCCTCGGATTTGCCATGTTCACCAGCACCCCTTAACCTCCTCGGATTAGCCATGTTCACCAGCACCCCTTAACCTCCTCGGATTAGCCATGTTCACCAGCACCCCTTAACCTCCTCGGATTAGCCATGTTCACCAGCACCCCTTAACCTCCTCGGATTAGCCATGTTCACCAGCACCCCTTAACCTCCTCGGATTAGCCATGTTCACCATTACCCCTTAACCTCCTCGGATTAGCCATGTTCACCATTACCCCTTAACCTCCTCGGATTAGCCATGTTCACCATTACCCCTTAACCTCCTCGATTGGCCCTGTAAGCGTATTTCATGCATGATGGAGCAGTTTGTGCCTTTTTAATCTCCTTGATGCCTTTATCTAACACATTGCCAGCAGTCTTGCTCTGAGATGAATGAGGACCACCCACAGTGTCATACGTGACTGGTTTTAAGACCTCACGCATAGACTGCTGGAGGGAATTTATTAAGGGTTTAACGGTACATGTATTCGTCTCTTGAGTACATTCCGTTAAAACAGCTAGAGCCTTTGCTCACGTGTTAATCAACATTTTAATTTTAATTGGCGCATATTGAACTGTCCTTTTGTGAGGCGCATAAGTTAATTATTTTTGTATGATGGCGAGTGGTGGGGTTGATTAACCAGAATTGGAGGATCTTCATTCATCGTTTAAATCTCCTGTATGGGAACATTTTGGCTTCCCAGTAGATTCCAGCACCGATGGACAGAGAGTTGTGGATAAATGCTTAACAGTATGTCATTCTGCTCAAGGAGAATATCCTATGCAGCTGCCAACACCTCATGTTGACATCCCAGTATACCGGAGCAAGACAGAAACGCTAAGAAATAACAGCAACATCGTCTCCCCTCTGCATTCAAGCATTCTTTGGCAGCTGATTCTGACCTAGCCAAAGAGTCTACCAATCGTTCTTGGAATTTGTTTTCGGTTTATAACCCTGGACATGCTCCCATTCACGGTGGTTGAGAATGGGGGGAGGTTCAGCCCCACTTATAAGTGCTCGAGCAACTATCATGGTGCATTCATAACCAAGAGTGAAGGGTATATTTTATATTTACTGGGAAAAATCCACTTGAAGGGCCCTCCAACTGGTAATTAGTAGTTGGAACATTGTGAATAGCATTTAATGTTCCCGCTGTAACGAAAACAAACTTAAACGTGACTCCAAAACCTCAATACGTACCGAACCGTGGGTTTGGGGGACCGTTAGACCCCTAGAATTTATGGATAGTTTACTCTGCCGGAGGCTGAGCTCTAAGGAGAGCAGAGCTGTGACCTGTCTCCTAGCTCATAATGGACACAGGAGGTTTTTGACACACACACCCACACACACACACACACACACACTGTCTGATGCTGCTTTTGTTTTTTTTACACCTCTCCCCTTCTGAACTGAGGATACAAGAGCAGACCTTCATTTGACATTGGCCTTCACAAACCATGGGTTGCATGCTGTGGTCCTGGGATGACAGACAGGACCCCCGCGATTCTTCTAAACTTTGACCTGTAAACTTAATCCCGTTGAGAAATGATTCTGTCTTTGTGTAGGCAAACAACTTCTCTGCAGTGGAAGGGATGTAGTGTTTAAGTTTGTGGTAGAGTGTAGCGTCTGAAAGCTGCTAGTTTAGTGTCTAACTGCTGTGGTGAGATGGTATTCTCTTTACTTCATTGGAGCTCTCAATTGGAGGGTACTTGGGCACTTGCTGCTTTTCTTTAACCCCTTCCTTATCTGGTGTTTGCATTTTTTTTTAAACAATCTTGCAGCTGTAAAATCTGCTGAAGCAGAGAATGAGAGGTGCACAGGGTTAAAAGGCTTGAAACCACAAATCCCTCTAGGTACTTTCTGCAGTCTGCCTCAAATGAAATAACCCTCAGTCACGGATACTTTTTTTATGTCTAGGCTATTAGCTTTCCTTTCTTAGTCTAGGTTATCTAACTATTATACTTATATTAAATGTCAACAGACAACGCTGCAATAAAAATCACATATGTTTAGTCTAACTAGGCCTAATCAAGGATAAGCCAGGTCTTTCTGGGATTGTCAATGAGTGTCTTGTGACTTGCTGGATTAACATATGTGGATTAATTATAGTGGGAGTGGTATTGATTTGTTTAAAGCTGATGAAGTGGATGTTGTCTGACTGAGAGACGCTGTTATGAAGATGAGGACATATTTGATTCTATTTCTGGAGTAAATTGATGCCACACAACACTGAATAAGTGGAACGAGGAAGTTGGAGAGGCATAGTTGTGTCATGTAATCTGTATGATTATGAACAGTGAAGAGTTCACAGAACATTTCTTGTGGTCATGTGACGGGTCTCAGCTGTTGAACGGGTCTCAGCTGTTATTTTTATTTATTTTATTTAACTAGGCAAGTCAACTGTTGAACAGCTCTAGACTGAACCACAACTTGTTTTAATGGCCAGCCATCCATATTTAGGCTTTAGTTTGCGTCATTGGTATACGCAAGTTCCTGTGCTGCACTGCAGTCAAAATTGCCATAGAATCATGCCAGTTTTCAGCGTCTCCTGTCTGAAATGTTTGTTCCTTACCAAACACCATGCCAACGTCCCTATGCTCTGGGATAGACATGATAGCCGTGAGCTTGTGAGGCCTTGTCTCTGCAGGTAGTCCTCAAGCAATGTACTGGAAAGTCATGAACAAGTTAGGAAAACAAAGGATTTCCCACATTCAAACTGAAATCATGTGACAAATGAGCCCTCACCGTTGTTTCCATGGCAACATTCTCTCAGAGGCCAACTCAGGACACGGAAGAAGACCCAGAGGACTGGCTCAGAGCAGGCAGAGGGATACTCAAGGACTCTGGTCGTTTGGTCTTAGAACCCTTTGAATGACAATAAAATGGTGGTGTATTTTCAGGAATTAGGCTACCCCAAGAATTCTGCAAAAGTGTCAATCTTGCAGAGCTAATCACACTAGATGGCCTACTATATAGTATTCAAGATCCCAGACATTTTCCATACACACAAAAAGCTTATTTCTGTCAAATATTGTGCGGAAATTTGTGTACATCCCTTTTAGTGAGCATTTCTCATTTGTCATGTCAAGAAGCTGATTAAACGGCATGATCATTACACAGGTGCGCCTTGTGCTGAGGACAATAAAATGTGCAGTGTTGTCACACAACACAATGCCACAGATGTCTAAAGTTTTGATGAAGCATGCAATTGGCATGCTGACTGCAGGAATGTCCAACGGAGCTGTTGCAGGATAATTTAATGTTAATTTCTCTACCACAAGCCACCTCCAACATTTTATAGAATTTGTCAGTACCGTGCTGAGGAGTATTTATGTCTGTAATAAAGCCGTTTTGTGGGGAAAAACTCATTCTGATTGGCTGAGCCTGGCTCCCATGGCTGCACCCCTGCCCAGTCATGTGAAATCTATAGATTATTTATTTATTTCAATTGACTGATTTCCTTCTATGAACTGTAACCCAGTAAGATCTTTGAAATGTTGCATTTTATATTTTTGTACAGTATACTTCAATGGGATGGCAAAGTATCACATTGGGGTAAATGCTAAGGACAGTATGCCCTGTCACTATCAAAGAGTAGCTCTGTGTCTAGTACAGTGGGAAACCAGACCAAACTGTTGTCTGTTTCTGAGTCCTTCCTTCCAGAGTCCGTCCCAACCAATGATTTACACGGCTGTCTGGAAAAACGACAGGCGAGTCCACCCGCAGTCGCACAGACAAGCTTTGGAATCCCTGGGTCTCACAAAGGGTCATGTTCTGAGTGGCAGTGACAGATAAGTGAATGAACAGTGCTGTCTGTCAAAATAATGGACCTAGAATTCCTAGAAAAACCTTCCTTTTTTGATTATGCAGCCCCTTTGTGAGTGATCTCTGAAGACAAAGCTATTGGCCAGAATGGCCACTCTGGAGTGTCTGAGGTCTGGGGCACAGCCCCGTATTTATGACTGATGAAGGGTTTTTCGTCTTCTCACCTCAGTCTCCATCCGTCTGTGGGATAGGCACTTCCCAGCCTTCTGTTTCAAGGAGCTGGGACCCAGATGGAGGATGGTACCTCTCGCTGAACTGTAATTGCATCTCTGGCTGAATCTGAATGATGGATATCTCGCCTCCCTGAACCCCCAGTGAGTAATGACAGTCTGCACCTGCTGCTGCCATAACAGTGAGCTTCTGGAGTCTCTCTGCCTGCCTCTCTGGCCCTGCCCCTCCTGTGAGAACGAAACCATCCACATGATGCAAGTCTCTGCAAGCCCAGGCAGCTGAAAATATTTCTTCCCAGCAGTGGGAGTCTTATCGACTCCCATCTATGCTTGTAGGGAGAAGAGATTCACCGAAAACTCACTTCGCCCTGCCCTCCTTTCACAGGCTGAGAGAGTCTCTCCCCATTGGGAAGGAGCACAACCCATAATAAGCAGTGGAGGTATCATGAATTGAGCTACGCTCTGTGCTTAATGCTATTGTATAATTCATGTGGTCTGTGCTAGGGAAGGGCCCGATTTTAATCGCTCAAACGTTAGTTTTTGATTATTTGTGAGTGTACATTTTTTTGCTGCAAAAAAGGTATAGGCCTATTTTAACATGGAAAAGGCTTTGCCTGAATTAACTCAAATGATCCATGTGACATTCCTACATACAAGTATATACCGTGACATTCTTCATTTAATAAAACAAACTTTTGAATATAGTTTTTATGATGTGTGCACTATAAAAAAAGAAACACCGGTAGCCTTCACACATTTCACGCGTGTAAATCGGTAGCCGATATGAACAAAACCTTTTAAACAGGTCAACATTCACAAAGCTGCTTTGCCAGACGGATTACCAGGACGTCTACCCCGTTCCGCTTGCGGAACCCCTCGCCAACAGCCAATGAAATTGCAGGGCGCCAAATTCAATCAACAGAAATCTCATAATTCAAGTTTCTCAAACATACAAGTATTAGACACCATTTTAAAGATACAATTCTCCTTAATCCAACCACAGTGTCCAATTTCAAAAAAGCTTTTCGGCGAAAGCAAAACATATCATTATGTTAGGTCAGCAACTCGTCACAGAAAGCATACAGCGATTTCACGGTAAAGTCTACACTTGTTTAGTCAGCCACCAATTGTGCAAGTTCTCCCACTTAAAAAGATGAGAGGCCTGTAATTTTCATCATAGGTACACTTCAACTATGGCAGACAAAACAAGAAAAAAAATCCAGAAAATCACATTGTAGGATTTTTTATAAATTTATTTGCAAATTATGGTGGAAAATAAGTATTTGGTCACCTACAAACAAGCAAGATTTCTGGCTCTCACAGACCTGTAACTTCTTCTTTAAGAGGCTCCTCTGTACTCTACTCGTTACCTGTATTAATGGCACCTGTTTGAACTTGTTATCAGTATAAAAGACACCTGTCCACAACCTCAAACAGTCACACTCCAAACTCCACTATGGCCAAGACCAAAGAGCTGTCAAAGGACACCAGAAACAAAATTGTAGACCTGCACCAGGCTGGGAAGACTGAATCTGCAATAGGTAAGCAGCTTGGTTTGAAGAAATCAACTGTGGGAGCAATTATTAGGAAATGGAAGACATACAAGACCACTGATAATCTCCCTCAATCTGGGGCTCCAAACAAGATCTCACCCCGTGGGGTCAAAATGATCACAAGAACGGTGAGCAAAAATCCCAGAACCACACGGGGGGACCTCGTGAATGACCTGCAGAGAGCTGGGACCAAAGTAACAAAGCCTACCATCAGTAACACACTACGCCGCCAGGGACTCAAATCCTGCAGTGCCAGATGTGTCCCCCTGCTTGAGCCAGTACATGTCCAGGCCCGTCTGAAGTTTGCTAGAGAGCATTTGGATGATCCAGAAGAAGATTGGGAGAATGTCATATGGTCTGATGAAACCAAAATATAACTTTTTGGTAAAAACACAACTCGTCGTGTTTGGAGGACAAAGAATGCTGGGTTGCATCCAAAGAACACCATAACTACTGTGAAGCATGGGGGTGGAAACAACATGCTTTGGGGCTGTTTTTCTGCAAAGGGACCAGGACGACTGATCCGTGTAAAGGAAAGAATGAATGGGGCCATGTATCGTGAGATTTTGAGTGAAAACCTCCTTCCATCAGCAAGGGCATTGAAGATGAAACGTGGCTGGGTCTTTCAGCATGACAATGAGCCCAAACACACCGCCCGGGCAACGAAGGAGTGGCTTCGTAAGAAGCATTTCAAGGTCCTGGAGTGGCCTAGCCAGTCTCCAGATCTCATCCCCATAGAAAATCTTTGGAGGGAGTTGAAAGTCCGTGTTGCCCAGCAACAGCCTTAAAACATCACTGCTCTAGAGGAGATCTGCATGGAGAAATGGGGCAAAATACCAGCAACAGTGTGTGAAAACCTCGTGAAGACTTAGAGAAAACGTTTGACCTCTGTCATTGCCAACAAAGGGTATATAACAAAGTATTGAGAAACTTTTGTTATTGACCAAATACTTATTTTCCACCATAATTTGCAAATTTATTAATAAAAAATCCTACAATGTGATTATCTGCATTTTTTTTTTCATTTTGTCTGTCATAGTTGAAGTGTACCTATGATGAAAATTACAGGCCTCATCTTTTTAAGTGGGAGTACTTGCACAATTGGTGGCTGACTAAATACTTTTTTGCCCCACTGTATATATATGATATTATTTGAATAGTGAAAATATTTAAAATGCCCATCCCTAGTCTGTGTACATGGAAGCCTTTTTGGAAGGGGAGAAAACAAATCCATTCTTCCATTAATGATAGAAACAGTAACCAAAGTTGTGGGTGGTATTGTAACAGAGACCCGCTGTGGAGCCAAAGTGAATCTTAACTGTCATATGCACTTTGTGTTGTGTGTTTAATAATCTGCCAATAAAGATTTGGGAGGATGAGGAAACGGCTCCTTCAGCTTTAATTTAGAAGAGCTTTGTGTTGTGGGTTCAGCCCCCAGACCACCCAAACAAGTAAACAGTTTAGTCTGTTTCCTCTATTTGTTTAGTACTTCTCAGGTCATGGCATCATTGTCTACACAGAGGCCCAGCCAGGAGTCTCAAGGCGCTGAAATGGAAGTCGTTCTGCTCATCTAGGGACGCACAGACGGACACACAGACAGCAAACTGTAGACAGTCACTGTCTGTAGCTCCTACATAGATGATCAAAGCGGAAATAGGAAAGTAGCCGCAAACGCAGAGAAAAATGGCCTCGTGGCAGGAGAAAGTAGGACAGACGGAGAGATATTAAAAAGGGCCGATGTCTTCTGCTCATGATCTTAAACCGTGTTTTCCTGTTCGCCTGTTGACCACATGGAAAAAGAGGCCTCGGCTCTTCACGGATCCACCCAAATAAATGCAATAAGTCAGTTTAATGTATTGCGCTGCGTTCAATGACCCCTTTAAACTGCACAAAGCAGATGGTTGGATTCTTATGTTCAGCATTGTGGAGGTGTGAAAACACAGCCTTAAAAAAAAATCCACTACAAATCTGCCTGCAAAACAAAGCCTATTCTCTCATGTATAGATGAGACCATCATTGTAAATAAGAATTTGTTCTTAACTGACTTGCCTAGTTAAATAAAGGTGAAATAAATAAAAACATATCTATAATAATGACTATTTAAGTAATCCTCTGGAATTTGACTGTTAGGCCAGATACTTGTATTAGCATGCAGTCTCAGAGGAGTCATGAGAAAGGGAAGAACAACATGAGAGCAGAGCGAAGAACTCCCACGCATACCGAAAACTGAAAAATGTCTTCCAAATGGAGGATGCCCAAGAGAGAGAGACATTAAAAGCTTCCATATCCCCAATAAAGAGTTAATTTATATGGGAGAGCTTGGGAAATCCATGCATGAGCTTCTTTGCTGACTCAATTGTGGAATCTTTCTGTTTTTGTCACTGTAACACTGGGCTTCGCCGACTCCTGTTTTCACTTCCCCTGAGTTGGAAATCACTGCACAGCGGCGCACAAAAGCATGGAGACTTGATGAGCATGTGGGCTGCATGACAATTACTCTCTCTCTCTGTGTGTCGTCGACTGTGTCGTCGTCGTGTGTGTGTGTGTGTGTGTGTGTGTGTGTGTGTGTGTGTGGTGAGAGCGCAAGCAAAGTAGGATTAGAGCAGTGAGTAAAAATGCCCTGTGCGGTATGTCAATTCAGTTTAATGCAACATGAATGACAGGCAGTGTAAGTTTATGGTCCAACTGTCATGAAACTTGAGAGAATCTCTTTTTTCTGAAGTCTTGCACAAAGCTCATGATTTGAGGGAGTCCTCTCTCACTCCTGTTACGTTTTGGCTGCGTAACTCGAGGTTGTCGAGATTAAAGGAGTTGTTGCTGCTTGCCTAATTTAAGATGATGGAAATCCCAGGCAATAGCCTAGGAAGCAGAACTGCCTTTCATGTAAATCCGTTTTTAGGCTTGACATTGAGTTATGCGATAACATCTCTCTGGTGTGTCTTCAGCCTGCTGTAAATGCACTGTGCTGGTCGATGACAGGGAGATGGAACTCAGATGTCATTTCTGGCATTGTCTTTTTGAACACCCAAACGTAAAGCACTTAAAAAGTCATGTTACAAACTATCAGGGTAGAGGTCGACCGATTAACCGGAATGGCCAATTAATTAGGGCCGATTTCAAGTTTTCATAACAATCGGAGATCGGTATTTTTGGACACTGATTCGGCCTAATTCTATTTTTTTGCACCTTTTATTTAAAATGTATTTAACTAGGCAAGTCAGTTAAGAATACATTCTTATTTTCAATGACGGCCAAGGAACGGTGGGTTAACTGCCTTGTTCAGGGACAGAACGACAGATTTTCACCTTGTCAGCTCATGGGATCCAATCTTGCAACCTTACAGTTAACTAGTCCAACGCTATAACCACCTGCCTCTCGTTGTACTCCACGAGGAGACTGCCTGTTACACGAATGCAGTAAGCCAAGGTAAGTTGCTAGCTAGCATTAAACTTATCTTATAAAAAACAATCAATCATAATCACTAGTTAACTACACATGGTTGATGATATTACTAGTTTATCTAGCGTGTCCTGCTTTGCATATAATCTGACTGAGCATACAAGTATCTGACTGAGCAGAGGTAGGCAGCAGCAGGTTCGTAAGCATTCATTCAAACAGCACCTTCGTGCGTTTTGCCAGCAGCTCTTCGTTGTGCGTCAAGCATTGCGCTGTTTATGACTTCAAGCCTATCAACTCCCGATATGAGGCTGGTGTAGCCGATGTGAAATGGTTAGCTAGTTAGCTTGTTGCGCGTTAATAGCGTTTCAACCGTCACTCGCTCTGAGACTTGGGAGTGGTTGTTCCCCTTACTCTGCATGGGTAACGCTGCTTCGAGGTTGGCTGTTGTTGTTGTGTTCCTGGTTCGAGCCCAGGGAGGAGTGAGGAGAGGGACGGAAGCTATACTGTTACCCTGGCAATACTAAAGTGCCTATAAGAACATCCAATAGTCAAAGGTTAACCTCTAGTGACACCCCATCCCGTGAACGGGACCGTTGTCATCATCTGACACTAATTAGCATTATGCAACGGACATAAATCTTCCTGGAAAATATTCCTATTCATGAAAATCACAAGTGAAATATATTGGAACACAGCTTAGCCTTTTGTTAATCACCCTGTCATCTCAGATGTTCAAAATATGCTTTACAGCCAAAGCTAGACAAGCATTTGTGAAGTTTATCAATAGCCTAGTATTATGCCTTGCTAGCAGCAGGCAATCCTGTCACGAAAATCAGAAAAGCAATCAAATTAAATCGTTTACCTTTGAACTTCGGATGTTTTCACTCACGAGGCTCCCAGGTAGATAGCCAAAGTTCATTTTTTCCCAAAAGATTATTTTTGTAGGCGAAATAGCTTCGTTTGTTCTTCACGTTTGACTGAGAAATCACGACAACGCCAAAAAATATTACAAATTAGCTCCATAATATCGACAGAAACATGGCAAACGTTGTTTATAATCAATCCTCAAGGTGTTTTTCAAATATCTATTCGATAATATATCAACCGGGACAATTGGTTTCTCAGTAGAAATGATTGGAATAATGGCTACCTCTGTATTTTACGCAAGAATTTCTCTGGGAGCATCAGGCGACCACTTGCGCAATGAAGCCGCCTACGGGTTTTCTTCAACATAAATGCGTAAAACTACGTCACAATGCTGTAGACACCTTGGAATATGTTTTCTATCCTAAGCTCTCAATTATATGCATTTTCTAGCGTCTTGTCCTGACAAAATATCCTGTTTATTTTGGGAACGTTATTTTTCCAAAAATGAAAATACTGCCCCCTAGTACCAACAGGTTAATGAAATACAAATGGTATAGAGGGAAATAGTCCTATCATAACTACAACCTAAAACTTCTTACCTGGGAATATTGAAGACTCAAGTTAAAAGACCAGCTTTCATATGTTCTCATGTTCTGAGCAAGGAACTTAAACGTTAGCTTTCTTACATGGCACATATTGCACTTTTACTTTCTTCTCCAAAACTTTTGTTTTTGCATTATTTAAACCAAATTGGACATGTTTCATTATTTATTTGAGGCTAAATTGTTTTTATTGGTGTATTATATTAAGTTAAAATAAGTGTTCATTCAGTATTGTTGTAATTGTCATTTACAAATAAATAATCAAAAATGGCTGATTAATCGGTATCGGCTTTTTTTGGTCGTCCGATAATCGGTATCGGCGTTGAAAAATCATAATCGGTCGACCTCTAATCAGGGCGGTCGAAGAGAACACTAAACCAACAAACTAGTGGGGCTGTTGTGTATTTAATCCCTGTCTGTTTTTCCTGTTCGAAGTTTCCACCACAGTTTACCAGTCCCCAGAGGGAGATGTGCTTTGTTTGCCCTGATCACAAACCCATAGCTCCAGCTCACCTTTCCATCCTTCAGAGTATGAGAGGAAGAGATTGCCCTAGTTAGCAGCAGATCAGGAAGTTGCCAATCCCATCCACTCATTGGATGCAGGGTGAAGAGGAGTGGACTGGCTCCCATTTTAGCAGGAGGTGTTTCCCTTGTCAACATGCCATTTGATTTAATCCTTTCTGACGTCAGATGCTCTTGTGGGGAGAGGGACTGGGGATGTTATGTCACAGGCATGAAGGGGGGGGGGGTGATTTTATGCAGGGGGTGATTGAAAGTCTTTCTCCAGGTTTGTTCTGAGGTAGTTTACCTTGCCTTGTGTCTATAATGATTGACTCTGCTTCTTTCTCTCCTCCCTGAGGTAATTGTCGTATTGTACAGCTTTAACTTTGCTCAAAAGTGGTTGCCATGGCAATGTCATAAGTCATTGATGGTGCGTCAATGTGATATCACTGTTGCTGTGGCTGAATCGTAGAATTCAGTTCGACTCTGTGTTTCGAGATATTCTCCTCATCTGTCCTTGAAGATTCTCTACTTCAACTGAGACATTATGTTGAGTAAGCCTAGTGTCAGTTCATGTAGCCTAGTTATTGCTGCAGCCTTAAATGCATGACACGCAAACTTCTCTTTTGAAATGTTCAAGGTTTTGTTTACGACTACTGCAATGGCCTGGTCTTGGCTCCATTGGTGCTGAACAAGCTCGATGTTTATCAATGCCAGAGGAACCCTTTGTTTGGCCTTACCCCAGACTCTCACCCTATACAGATCATCCTGGCAGATGTACTGCCTTGCAGGAATGATGGGAACTCTGCTATGGCTGCAGAAAACCATGTAACCATAGCCTTAGGAAGATCAACTGAACGTACCTGCTGTTAACATACTGTAGGATAATGACAGTGAAGCTTTGACATCCTGCAATACAACGTTAAAAGCCAGTCTGTTTGACCAGAACGTCTCTTTTGATACACTGCCCTCAGACCTTCCATCTTGCTTGTACAGTCCCTCCAACTGCCGTATAATAATGTCATGATATCGGCCTATTTGCTTTAGTTTATATCGCTGAAGGACTCTCTGTATGGAGCCTGTCCTCCATTTGATGTCACGTGTGTGAACTGTAAATGGACTGTCCTTCACATGGAACGCTCCTCCATTTTGCATGTGTTCAGCTGAGAGTGGCCATATGGTCAATAGGCTATTGTTTGGGCTGGCTGTGTGGCTCGGCAGTCTCTCAGTTAGCAGGGAGGCAGTGATTGTGACGCCTATTCAACTGCTCACAATGGGACGGAATTAGAGAATATTGATGATTTTAATTATGTTAATATTGTAAATCTCCAAAGTAAGCTTTGGCAATATGTGCATTTTTACGTCATGCCGATAAAGCAAATTGAATTGAGAGAGAGAGAGAGAGATATATATATATATAGTGACCCCTGGTGGTGAGGTATTTGTTTCCCAGAGGGGAAAGAGGTTAAAGTAGTGACAACTCCTCCTTAGACAAGGCTACCCCCTGATATCATTCTCATTGTTGATTCAAATAATTACCCCCCCCCCCCCCCCCCACACACACACACATGTATTGAGCAACAGTCTCACTCTCACCAGGTCTTCAGTTCCTTACGAGTTTCTTGGGTTTCACTGTTGAGCAAAATTCAATTGCATTCTAATCTAAAGGACAACACAGACTTCTGAAAGCCAGCTGGTAGTAGTTTTTATTAGGGAGCTAATATTTGGAATGTTAATGTAAGTAATTAGATATTCAGCGTTGGATATTGCCACCTCTAATGCATTTGATTCCACTTGTTTATAGGTTAGCTCATTGGTCCCCTTGCCGGTCTTGACCAGTAGTTCCCAACCTTTTTTGGCTAAGGTACCACCATCTGAATTTTGCTCTGCCCAGAGTACCCCTGAAGTATCCCCTCGTGCATTTTACCAGTAGACCTATGGTCTCACGAGTCTTCTCTGTGGATAGACCAAGTACCCCCAGGGCTCCTGGTAATCCTGGTTGGGAACCACTGGTCTAGCACTAGCTGGGAAGCAGTAGGTCTTTGTGATTGCCAGGGCGGCTCCCCCTATAATCTCCAGCCTCCATGAATGGGCAAGGGTTGATCTCCTGTGTCAG